>NC_072426.2:62581060-62884090 GCF_028878055.3 Symphalangus syndactylus
CCCACTCATGCAATTAAGGCAGTAATCCTTTCATGAGGACAGAGCATTCACAGCCCCATTATCTCTCAAACGTTTTACCTCTTAATACTGTCGCAGTGGTAATCAAATGCCAACATGAGTTTTAAAGGCAACATTTAAAACATAGCAAACGTGATCCAGCAATTTTACTTCTAGGTATATACACAAAATAATTGAAAGCAGAGACCTGAAGAGTTATTTGTACACCCATGTTCATAGTGGCACTATTCACAAAACCAAAAAGATGGAAAAGACTCAAGTTTCCATCGACAGATAAATGGATAAAGAAAATTTAGTATACACATACAATGGAAGAAAATTCTAACATGTTACAATATAGATAAACCTTGAGGACATTATGTTAAGTGAAATAAGCCAGTCACAAAATGACAAATATTGCATGATTCTACTTATATGAGATGCCTATAGTTGTCAAATTTATGGAGACAGAAAGTAGAAAGATGGCTTCCGGGGCCGGCAGGTAGGAGGAATAGAAAGTTGTTAAATGGGCATAAAGTTTAAGTTTGAGAAGATAAAAAAGTTATGGAGATGGATGGTTGTGATTGTAGAATAATATGAATGTACTTAATGCCACTAAGCTATATATTTAAAAATAGTTAGAATGGTAAATATTATATGTATGTTATCACTATTTAAAAAAAGACCAAAGTTGCCAACATAGCTTGCAAGCTCATAATAATTTGGTACCAACCGTGCATTTCTCCATCTCCCTTACAAATCTCCATCTATACTAGCTCTTTGCTGAATGTACCAGATGATTTCACATTTCTATGCTGTTGTCTAAGTAGTTCCTTTTCCTTAGATTTCTTATACATTTTCTCCAACTTTCCATATTTTTCTCATTCTTCAAAATCCACCTTTCTGGATTAAATTTTTTTCAAGGCCTATATCTCATAAAATCTTTTTGTGCTTCTTTAGCAATTTATTTTACTTTCATAATAAAATTCCTGATAATCTTACTAGAATTATTTGGGTATACTCTATTATATTTTAGCATGATATTATCCTAGCTCTTAGTGTAATAGGCACTCAAAATTCCATAGGCACTCTATTCCAAAATGGAATAGAATAGAAGAGAATGGAATGAATACAAAAATATGTAATTTTAAATAAGCCATGGATTTAAAAATTCCCTTTGGAAATGTAGAATTTTAATATTTATCACTCAAAGAAAATAATGTATTATTCATGCCCAGAAATAAAATGTAGGTTTTAAACTATTTTTTTAAATTCATCAATATATTGGAGACCTTTGAGTTTATAATTAAATTATGACATTTCACTGTATCTTCATCTATTAAGTAAAATCCTCATTGATGAGAATTTTATATTGATTGTAACTGTTGATACAATAGGACTATAAAGAACATCTCTGCATATTTGTCTTTGTAAGAATTTTTAGGATATAATTTTAAAATTAAAATTACTAGATTAAGGAAAATAAATATATCAAAGATTTTGTTAAATATTTAAAAATACTTAATTTAGGGGGGAGCCCTTGACACTGGGTTGCTAGTGTATTCTTCATATCAAAGTTGTCTATATAATTACAACTTTCTAATTGGATAATATGTACACAGTTCCTTATTACAATTGACACTATGACTGTGCTCTCAAGACCTTAAAAATACTATTTTTCTCCAGAAAAGAGACCATGTTTATTACCTGTTTTATCACCAATGCCTAGTAAGTTGTCAAAAATAGAGTGAACTCTCAATAAATTCAAATAAAACTATTTGCAAATTCAAAACATCCTTGAGATTTGATTGGAATAGTTTTAAATCACACAAAGACAACCTAACAAAGTGCTGAAGTGCATGAATTCTGAGGATGGGTCAGATTCTGGAGCCAGATTGCTCTGCCTATGCCCCATCCTAATTACAGCCTCATCTCCAAAACTGTCTTATACTAACCCAATTTTTATGGTATTTCACTGTGTCTAGGGATACACAGACGTGCTTTACCCATTTTTAACTTGCTACTGTTGTTTAAACTATTTTTAAATCCATGAGTATTTTCTCCATTTTGTTTTTCCCTTTGCAATCTATCTGTTAAAGAGCCCAGATGATTTGATGTATGGAGTTTCCAAAAGTCTAAATTTTGCTGATTTCCGACTCACGCTGTACTACTGAATGTATTACAGAATGCTGACTCATTCTGTGCTACTTTTTCTCTGTCTTCTGCATTTCCTGAAAAATGGAAGCTGAATCCAGATGCATAATCTGACTCATATTAGATTCTTTTGGTAAGAAATATCGGCAGTGGTTTGTTCTTTCATAAGGAGGAATATAATGTCTGTTTTTTTACTTTTTTGAAGTTAATCTTTATTGATGCTCAATGCCTAGTCCATTAATTTATTAGGGTCTACAAAATGGTTATTTTCTAATTCAATCATTTTGCTTCCATGTACTAGCCAGAATACTTTTACAAGGAGATGTGTTCCTCATCTACTCTTTGGTTAACAGTGATAAAATTCGTATATGGAAAATAAATGTAGGATAAATGTTTGATGTTTCTTTTTGTTTGGCTTTACTCTATTTTAAAGATAATTATGGCTAGGCATGGTGGCTCATGCCTGTAATCCCAACACTTCCTGACAGGCCAAGACAGGATAATTGCTTGAGCCCAGGTGTTCAAGACCAGCCTGGACAAAATAATGAGACTCTGTCTCCACAAAAAAAAAAAAAAAAAATTAGCTGGTGTAGTGGTGCAGGCCTTAGTCTCAGCTACTCAGGAGGTTGAGATGGGAGAATCGCTTGAGCCTGGGAGGTTGAGACTACTGCAATAAGCCATGATAGTGCCACTGCACTCCAGCCTGAGTGACAGAAGAACACCTGCTCTTTAAAAAAAAAAAAATCAATAAATAAAATAAAAAGAGAATTGCTTCCCTGTCATCCTCAGAAGACAAGTTCATTTTTATTTTAATAATATTTTAAATGTAATGTTTAATAATTTATTTTAATACTAATTGGTTTTTAATAATATTTTAACAATAAATTAGTTATTATTTAATAATCATAATCAATTTTTAATGGATTTTACTCCATTGCAATTTTTATCCATATTAAAGCTCAAACAATTCTATCTTTGGCCAGTGAGCGCATCTTTAGGTTGGCTCTTGACTCCTTTTGACACAAACTTATTGGACTTTGATACTTGCCTTGCTATCTGATATGTCAAAATATGGAGCTCTCATCTTGCATATTTCATATTCTAGATCTGTAATCAACCATTACTCCAAAAAGCCTTGGTTTATTTCAGTGAGTCATGATGCTTAGACACATTATGGGTACTAGAAATGATCATTGCTACTGGATTGTTGTATTATTTCTAGGCCTTTCTGGTGGACAGAAGTAGATATATACACATTTATTTGTATTAAACATTAAAATATTTTTTTACATCCTCATTTCCTTTTGTCCACATCAAGAACCCTGGGATTATGATAAGGTTAATCCTATAATTATTTATTTCATTTATCCCACATTATTATCCAGAATACAACAATTTCAGAATAATATTTATACCAGCATTACCAAATTAAAAATTTTATGTGCTAGTTCCTTTCTTCTCCATTCTTTTTGTTTGGATTCAATCTTCATTTTCAGATTATTTATCCCTTACATTCCATAATTCCTGCCTTTTAACCTCAGTTATGTTAGTTCTATGAGTAACTACATAGCTAATCACAGGTAGTCATCACGGAGACTTGGGTCTATGTATGTCTGGACATTTTGGTTGTCTGAAGCACACTTTTAAATAGATTCCTTAAGAAGTACACATGAGAATAGTAGTCCTTGATTCTTGTATATTGTACTGAAGGTCAATTTTGAAGGATGTAAAATACTTGACTCATTATTTTTCCTTGAGCATCTTAAATATGTTTTCCCAATCTTCTAGCAATCTGTTAAAAAATAAGTGATCTAATTTTCTTTCTCATATAGGTCTCATGTTCTTTTTGTCTTCATGACAAATGATTTTTTTCTTTATGATGTAGTGTCATTTTAGTAGAATATGACTTGCCTTTGGCCATTTTGGGTCTATATTCTCAGAAAAATAAATGTGTGCTTTTTCAATATAGGCAGGGTCTCAGTTTAAAAAAATTAATACATTTTTCTTTGATAATATATTTTAATATATTTTCTGTTCTTTTGCTTTAGTTGTTGTTGATGTTGTTTTCAGGGACTCTGATGATTCTTACGTTGGATTTTCATTGCCCATCTTCAATGTATGTCAGTAGCTCATAAATTCTTTTACTTTTTTTATTTTTAAAATTAAAAATGTTATTCTTCACTGTATATTTCTCCTAAGGCATTATTTGTTTTGTTTATAAGTAGCTGTGTTTCTTCTTGTTTATTCTTCATTTTCAAAGAACTTGTCTTCTCATTTTATTTGAGTTTTATCAATTATTCTTGATGAAACTTCTAATTTGATTTGAGCTTCATCAGATCATACCTGAATTACTGTAATTATGTTTTATGTTTCATTTTCATGTCTTTTACTATTTTCTCAACGTCTACAGCACACTAAAGAGGGATAGAAATTCCTTGCCACATCTCCTGTTGATTATAAGACTGATGGTAGGGTTTGTGTTTTCTCTTTTTTATTCTAGGCTGGTCGGTACGTGCTTTGATGAATAGATTATACCTCAGGTGATACCACTATGAGTTAAAAAGAATAAGATAGGATATTTTTCTTCAAGCAATCCACAGATGGAAAAGTGAAATTAACATTAATGTAATTAACAATAATATGGTAGGGAGTGACTGCAGTTTTAACTTTGTTCATTGTTTATAAAACATCTCCCTCAAATACAGGACAACTACATGACCTTCCCAATGCACAGAAAAAGCATTAAATTTTCAAATTTAGGCTAATCTAAATTTATTTAATAAATGTGTGAGCTTTGGAAAAAAACATCAAAGCATATAAATACTCTATGTCTGTATTTTTATTTGTAAAACACAAATTCTCACTTTTGAAGAGAGATCATTTATACTTCTATGACTTCTTGTAAAATAACTAAGACATATATGTATATGTATACTTTGACCAATCTCAAGTTATTGATTTTCTGTGCACAGTAATTGGCAGTATAATTGTGCAAAGTAAAATCTAGACTTCTTAATATGCATTAGTGCATCTACATATGCACAAAAGCACACATTTTGTACTTAGATTATAAGTGGATCTTATAGCTTTCTAGCATTTTTATAGTGAACAAAAGTCCATTTGTATCATGATCATTTTGGAAAACTAATCTTGTTTGAATTTACAAATTCCTTTTTGTAATCCTTCCTCTTGATTTTTATTCCATTAATTATTGAGTCATTTGACTTTATTTAGTCACCTTATTATCCAAGTACACTATATCCAAAGGACCTAGAATTCTTTACATACTAACAATATCTTTTGCCATGAGTGCCTCAATCTGTGACCTGACCAGTGATCTTGGAAGCATAAGGGATAAAAAAGAAAGCATCCTTGATTAAATCAATCATTTAATCAACAAGTATTAAGAGCTGTGAGGGAGATAAAAAAAACACAGAAGATAATTATCTCTGCTATCAAAGAGCTTACAGTCTTGTTAGAAATGTAATATGTGCAAGAGGCAATTAGAGAGTAAGACAGTATCTAATGAAGTGTTTAATTGGGATGGGGGTGCAGCATCAGCTTCTATTCCTATGAATTGAAGGGTTAGTCAAGATGGACTCTGAGATCCCTTTCAGAAGTATGATCTCTATAAAAGTGGCATGAGTAGACAACTATGAAGGTTAGGCCTTAAAGAAGTAATTTATGTCTTTGCCAACTATGTTTATTTTTTCCATTTCACTCGTATCTCTGAATATTTAAGAAGTCTTCTCTTTATAAGATGCTTACTAAGAAGTGCAATTTAATTGATCATACTTCATGCCTATAAATCTAAACTTTCTTTAGCCAACAAATGTTATCAACTAAAATAGAATAAGCCACTAAAAAATACCAATGCCTAAAATTTTCAAATTACTTTTGCAGAAAGTGGACATACACCTTTTCAATGAAAGCAAATATTCTAAGATACTAAAAACAATGACTGCAATGCATCCATGTATCAAACTCCACTTGTACACCCTAAACTTATGCAAAAAAACCCAGCAATGCCTGGGGGGATTTGAAGCTCATCAGCATTAGAAGACAAGAGGCTAGTTACTCATATCATACAGAGATAAAGCAGTTACTAAAATTATCATCTGAGACCACCCAGAAAGAAGCGCACACTGAAGGCAAGGCATACTACATGACTCTCTCAGTGGACCATTATGGAAATAATGGGAAATGCAGAAACTGGTGTAAAGTAGCTGCTTCTAAATATTCTTGTGAGTTTTTAAAAGAAATGAATATTTAGAGTTATAAATTATCAGATCAAAATGACATCAGATGACCAGGATCATCCATGGACTTCCTAAAACAATCATCACTTTATCAACTCTAACTGAAATTGCCTAAATAGATGATGACCAAGTCTGACTCTGAGCGCTGAATTACAATGTAGGTTATGCTCTGAACCTCTCCAAGATTCTTGTAAATGTGGGAGGGTTTATTGGGAAAGAGTCACCCCAAGATTAGAAGAAGGATATTACAAGGATTCAGGTAATTCTGAGTGTTCCACACCACAACCCAACCACAAGGCCAGTCTTTCTTTGTTTGAACACCTGGCAAATACCTCACCTAATGAAAAAAGTTTTTCTGAAATATTTTTCAAGGTCTCTGGACTTGAAAAATTGTGGCTGAATCTGATGGAAAAGGGTAAGCAAGGTGGGGGCAGAAGCAGAAGGTCAACTCTCGAAGGCCCCCTCCTACTTCTGGGTCATCGGTTTTTTAGCTCCTACCCTAGGTCTGTGTGTACTAATGTGGTCATTAGATAACTGCCCCTCCCCCTGCTCAGCAATGGATGATTACATATTTAGTGATGTGTTAGCTCCATTGTCAACAACTGATCCAGAAATTGTTCCTTTACTGAAGCACATCAAACCAATTTCTGGCACCAGGCATGTTAATTTATCTAGTAAATGTAGTTTTTCTGTTCCAAGAAACAGGACTCCAGAGGTAATTTGTTTTGATTTTCAGTGATGGTAGTAAAACTCCACTGCATTCCTTTATTATGTCATTTTTCTCATTTAATTTGGTCTGCAGGAACCTCAGTCAATTCACCGTTACATGGGATGTCATGTGGGCCCAATTTATTGAGGTCAGTATGCAGGAAATAACTATGATCTACATGTGTAGGTAAGATACATGCATGCAAGAGGGTGAGAATTGCGCCTCATAGTAATTTAATGATGATTGTAGAGATCCAATGGTGTGCAACATGCAAGGTAATCACCTCTAAAGTTAAGGAAAACTTGCAAGCCATGTCAACTAACATCAAGAAAAGTCATAATGCTTGTGGGTTCTTATAGACTGAGAGGCAACTTAAATCATACTTGTGAGTCTTTTTGTGACTCATTTACTGAGGATCCCTTAAGACTGCCAACTTCAGGCTGAGCCTCAGAGAAAGAAAATACTCTCCAGCTGGTCTAGGCTTCAGTAGAAGTAGCTTTGTAACTTGGGCCCAGTGGATGTAAAGGTTCTTAAAGATTAGAAAAACATTAGAATACTCTGACAATGCTGGGTAGCAAAATTACAGCCTAGGCCATTTAGGTTTGGAGTAAAGATTTCTGTGATAATTACTGTCTTGGCATGCTACTGGAATATGTTGACCATGATACACCAATAACCAAGTGTCATAGGCTACCTATCATAAAACAATGTTCTTACCACAAAGCCATCAAGTTAGAAGGATGTAGCAACATTCCATCATCAAGTTGAAGTTGTTTTTGTAAGATCAGTCTGGAGCACTTGTTAAAATCACAAATAAGATAATTGAGAAGGTATCTTATACTCACATTGTACCTATTTTTGCCCCATTGCTATCCTTTCCTTCATTTATACCTATGGCCTCATAGAGAATTCCCATAAAACCAATCTGCTGGTTTACAGATCATTGAGCATGATATGTTTTCCAGATAGAAGTGGATAATTTCAGCATTATAGCTGTATTCAGAAGTGGGCTTGAAGTGCAACTCTTACTGGTAGGCAGAACCTTGAGCTACAGTTTTCTGGAAGAATACATAGGCAGAACAAGGCCTCCCCACTGGCTAATGCTTTGACCAGGTGAACAGGTAGAAGACTGGTGACAAGAAAAGTGCAGGGGCATTCTTAATTAGATTACCGCTATAAGGGGGAATCATGGGTAGGGAAGAGACTGTCTTCATCCTAGGATTCTTCTGGTGTGCCAGCTAGTGTTACCATGCCCATGGAGGACTACACATCACTCCACATAGGCAAGTGTAGTGTGTTACTCTGCTGTCTAAAAAACAATGATATGCTAGGGGTTCTGACTGAGAAAGGGAATTTGGATTGCTATAAGAGGAAGAAATTTGCTATATCCTGACTCTGACTTCATTGCCATTTACGCGAATGACTATGGTTTGTATCCATGTTGTATATATTTATGCAGAAAAAAAACCCATATGATAATATCCCCTCCAAAAAAAGCATTTCACACATATCAAGATTGGCTGTGACTCCCATCTTTCATTCAGTCCCTGTTTTCAAATGGTGTAGATATAGTTTTTTCTTCTGTGTGTGTAGAGGAATGAGATACAAGAGGCGCAGCCTAGCAAAGATGCAAAAAGCAACTTCATCTTAGTAAGCTTGTGGGTAGAAAGTGGGTCCCTCCATCCTTGGCATTCTGGGCCCCTCCTGGCCCAACCTTCCTATATTAGGGTGACTGGAATCACTGCTCATCCTAAAAGTCACAGTCAGGGCCATAACACAAAATTCTCCCTGTTGATATTTAAGCCCAAACAGATAGAAATTCACTACCAGGTGGTCCCAAACCACAGTAGGGCCAGAATATATTTGGCTTGCACAGTTGGATCACTAGCTAGCTTGCAGTACTGGCTCACTCCAGTCAATTCATTAATTTCACCTGGCCCCACATATCATATGACTGGGTTTTTTTGAGTTCCACTTATTCCTCCTGTCTCCACCCCTTTTATATCATATATGATGATTGTTGTTAATTATTTAGTCCATGGGTTTTAAGATAATAATAAAGGACTGTGATCAGAAAAGAATAAAATGATTAGAAATAAATGCAGTAATGGATAGGCTTTTTCACCCTTGAGGGGATGAGTGAATTTTTATTCCTATTCACCATAGTTTTATGATAGGTATGACAATGTTTTTCTCCTTGTTACTAAGATTACGTTTAATAACGTGTATATACAGATGTGGGGAGTCAAAAGGATGAACTATATATCTCTCTTTTCTTGCTGTCCAGTACTGAAGAGGCCAAAGAGCTAAAACCCATATTCCCAGGCTCCTTTCATGGTACACACTGGATGTGACTAGGTTCTGCCATTCCAATGCAATCACTTGAGACTGGAAGCCAAAGTGGGACAGACAGCATCCTTCTGAGATATCTTTTGTCTTTGCTGGCAGACACTGTCAGAAAGGCATTTGATTTCTCTTCTAAACGTGAGCGTTGTACTAGTTTCTAGTCAACTTGGTAGGTATTGAGAGACAGGGCACAGGGAAGCCACTGGTAGGTGTATTAGGCTGTTATTGCATTGCTATAAATACCTGAAACTGGGTAGTTTATAAAGAAAAGAGGTTTAATTAGCTCATGTTTCTGCAGGATGTACAGGAAGCATAGTGGCTTCTGTTCCTGTGGAGGCCTCAGGAAACATGCTATCATGGTGGAAGGCAAAGGGGGAGCAAAGTGTCTCACATGGTGGGAGCAGGAGCAAGAGAGAGAGGAGAGAGCTGCTACACAATTTTAAGCAACCAGATATTGCCAGAACTCACCCACTATCATGAGAGCAGCACCAAGGGGATGGCGCTAAACCATTCATGAAGGATCCACGCCCGTGATCCAATCACCTTCCACTAGGTCTCACTTCTAAAGCTGGGGATTACAATTTGACATAAGATTTGGGTGGGGACACATATCCAAAACTTATCGGTGGAGTGAATTTTATTACGCATTGGATTGTTCTAGAACAGGTAAAGTTAGCAGTTCATTTATTCAATGAACTCAACAAATATTGATTGAGCACCTGCCATATGCCAGACACTCTTCCAGGTCCTTGGGATATATCAGTGAACAAAACACATCATGATCTCTCCCCTTGTGGGGCTTACATGCCAACAGTGGTTTCCTGGTCTGGTGGCTTGTGCATTATGTCCGTAATTGGAGCAGCAACTATACATTATTGGCCAGGGTTTCCGATTGTAGAAGAAATAGTAGTTCCCTTGTGGTGTGGCTCTGTAGTATGACTTTGGGAGTCATTTCTGAAAGCCCAAATGAGAGCCTTTTTCAGCCATCCCAAAGATAAGTTAAATAGCACCCTGTTTTAAATTTCATTCTGCTTAAATTATTTAGAGATTATTATGTTGTCAGCAAAGGGACACTGACCAATAAAAACTATCTTCTTAAAGTACTCATTCATTTTCACTTCAACTACGTTGAAAATCTGAGACATTCTTTAATGTCTGCCCAGCTGAAATGACACCTCTGGGTCTCTGACCTTTTCTTATTACCCACCCAGTTAATTGCTACCTCCTCTGAGTGCTATAGAATTTGCCTCTTTTATAGGTCTTATCAAACTGTGTGACTTAGTCAACTCTCCTGCTCTCCTACTGTTGCACACACAAACACACAGGACCAGGACTTGGTCTTATTAACCTGTACACCTCTGAGTCCTAACAGTAATAAATTATGGTCGCCAATATTTTACTTACTTACATATTAATAAATAAGTCACAAATTTCCTTATTTCCAAAGTTTTTTCCCTTGCATTTACACTCTTCGGTTCCCTATATCATTTACTGGTATACTTTAAAGCATTTTATGTGAAACTGTCATTGAATTTTAGGTTTAGGAATAATGTCATAAATTAGGTACTACAAACTCTTTCCAGGTCAGGCATTTCAAGTCAGAATGATTTGGCTTCTTGTTTCAAGTTCAGTGTTTTTTGCTTTATTTTATATTTACTGATAATAGCTTCGCTTGACCTTGGAGTAGTTTGTAATTTCAGTGAAAATATGTGTTGTCTTTAAAATCTATCAGGGCTCCTCATGCTATTCAGATGAGAGGGTAATTGACAACTGAAGCGCTTCCTTATACTTCCACCAAAAATGAATGTATGGAGATGTGTCATGCAAAGGTGGGGCATTCTCCATTCAGAGCAAGTGCTTTTGTCAACAAATAGGTTCATGGAGAGACACTAGATAAGCTGTCAAATATTTGATTCTGATTCCATAAATCATATATCAGTCTCTTCTGCATTATAACTTTCCTCTGTGAAGTACAAAATGATACTAAACTATGAATGTATGTAGTTTTATTTACAAAATTGGAGTGCAAACCAGTTAGGTCATCGATGTATTAAAAGAGCATTTTTTGTACAGCTTTTTCCCTTCAGAACCTAACCTATTTTATTGCAAGTATGTTGTTCCATCTCTCTCCCAGGGGACTGTGGACTCCATGAGAGCAAGCCTCGTGTCTTCATGCTAGTAGATTCAATTCCTAAGAAAATGCTTGGCTGAGGGCTACAGGATTTATGTTTGCTCAATGAAGTTTATTTTTTTTTTTAACAGAAATGGTCATCTGTAAGATAATAAGCCACAAACTTTCCCAAATTGAATGAAGTGAAACCAACTGATTTTATTTTCTTAGACTAAGAATTTCTTTTGAATTTGTTTTTGTAGAAATTGGTAGGTGCTTCCCTCTTGTGCATGGATCATCCACTTAACTTTAGCAAGTTTCTGGAATCTTTGTGATAATTCAAGGAAGAAGAAAGTTTTGTTTGCTCTCTCTCTCTCTCTCTATATATATATATATATATATATATATTTTTTTTTTTTTTGCAAAAGCTGTTCAGTTCTTCCAAAATTGCTCCACACGACATAAAGTATTTAGAGCACAGGCAGGCATGTTAGCACTTTGAAATGACCCCAATTAACAAACTTGACAATTGCTTCCACAAATGTAGTCAAAATTGGAAAAGGTCCATTTTTAAGTGGTACTTCTGAGAAGTGTGAACTCATAATGGAAAACATACTCATAATCACTTATGAACGAATCATCTTGGAAATCAGTCCTACACAAGTTAGATATAAAACACTGTGGTTTTTACACAGAACACACATGTGAACTCTAGAGTGTAATATGATTCAGCTCCATGTTGACAGCTGTGGTTGATGAGCAGGTGCTGTGGATGAAGACCAATGAATAAGAGATACAGTTGTTCAGGAGCCTCTGCATCAAATGAAGTTCAGACACAATGATTCCTATATACTTTAGAACTGAAAGAATGAACTGTAATGATATTTCCTGATCGAAATGCAAAGACATTGCAAACCTAAGTGACATAATGAAAGACAAATTTAGTACTTAGATATTTATCTCACTTAATCTTTTTGCCATATTTCTCAAGTGAGTTGGAGCATAGATAGTAGGCCATTTTTGGATTAATTTGATATATCCCAGGGAATAATACAAATTTTCATGTCTCAGACTAGCAAAAGCAAAATGAATAAGAATTTTTTTTTCCTCTCTAGAAACTCACTTGGTTACAAATCTGTGTTGACCATAAATCAGAGCCTCCCTATCCTTTAATGCTCTCATTGGAGAACTCGGTTCTATAAGCAATTAAAGTGTTAACTTGGTTCATTAATGCAGGGAATATTCACGATTTTCCACCTTGGAAGAGACAGATTCTGTCATCCCTTTAATAGAACTCTGCTGGAAATCAAACACAATTTTTATTCTGGGGAATGATTACTGTGTCTTGTTTAATTCTCCCTAACAAATGTCAGCACTAATGTATTACAGATTATTCAGTCAATTTGATGGTTCCAGGTGAAAGAAAGGAACACAAATCTCTTCTTTTAGTGTAAAAAGGGTCAGCCGGATGACTTCCCCTGCAGGAGCCGAGATGAGGCTTGACATGAATCAATCAAGAAGGCTCAATTTTACAGTTATAGTGCCTAATGCCTAAACATGAGCGTACTGGTGGAAATTAGCACCCGATTATGAGCATACATGATCTTCTCCTGGAAGACAATAATATTGGCATTAAGCTTCTCAAGAGGGAAGATGCTGCTGGTTTTTAATATGTCTTAAATTATGTCAGGAAAAACACTGGAACATCACACAAAAGCCACAGTCAGTGTCTATTGCTATCTCATAAAGCTGGAGATCTTTACAACAATATTGACACAGGAGCAGGCAAGCAAATGTCAGCCAATATAACATATGAAATACTTAACGTAACCAATTTTCACCTGTCAATCAGCAGGGAATAATGACTGATGCAAGGAATCAATATGCCACAATTGAATTCCAGCTCACAAACTTGTTTCGTTCTGTGCTATAAAAGACTGTCAAATGTCACACCCCAAGAGATGCAACAGGATTCCAAAGATTTATTTATTTCAAGCTCTGAAGTCTATTAGCAATAGTGCTCCTTTGCTATTGGAAATAGAGCTTCAATGACATTAAATTTTCAGAAATGACAACTCTCTTTTCTGACAAATTAATGATAGAACGTCCTTAGTCCCATATTTATTTATTTTTACTAACATTAAGTACAATTATATTCAACCAATTCTCGAGATTTCAGAAAGCAAATATTTGACATAATTTGTCGAGCAAACTGCTCACAGTGCCAAATATTCCCTTAAACAAGTTGTCCTATACGTGGTAAATAAATGAAAATTGCATATAACAAATCTTAAGCTTATGTTAAATCCAAACCTTAACATTATGCAGATGCTTGGTAGCAAATTAGATTTATAAAATTTTGTCCTTTTCACATAATAATATGCAACTCTACTCTTTGTACAGTGTGATGAACTTTTAGAAAAAAATGAATCTGTAAAAACGGTTGTGCTGTCTAGAACAAAAGAAACTTATTTTATCTTTTTTCATGACAGCATAATTTTTAGGGTTGATAATCTGAACCTATTTTTAAATAAAACAATTTGATATTGATTAAACATTTTTAAAAATGTAACCTTGATGTTCTGTAGTAGCTAGAGATGTTTTTTATAAATCAAGAGAAAAATAAAACATAGAAAATTGCTATAAACCCTTCCCTATATATTTCTATAGGAAAATATACTGTCAACTCAATTATTTTATATTTTGCTTAATATTCTTCCTAACCAAATAGGGAAAACATAAAATATTAGTTTTATGAAATAATGAAAAATATCTTAATGGTGATTTCCTAAAAAAAAAAAAAAAAATTCCTTTGTTTCCCCGTTTTGGGCCAAGAAAAATACAAGTTACATACTTCTCTATGCAAAACAAAGTAACAAGCTAATTATCCCTCACGATCTAATTGTGTGTGGCAGAAATATCGGAGCTTTGCACCATCCCCAATGGCTGTAATGGCAAAACAAAGTCAAAGCCTACTACGTTTTTGGCAAGAACTCACACAGGCATCTGCTGAGTGAGAACAGTTATCATCAAAATTATTATTTGCCCAAGCCCTTGCCTGTAGCCCTTTACAGGACTTTTTTTTATATGGATTTTTACACAGTGCCAATATAGTGGGACCATATATTAGAGAGACTCTCCACTTTACCTGGGCTGATTCCTTCTGTAGGTTTTATGATCTCATGACAACTCCTGTTAAAAGGTTGATCTGACCTAATATGAAATGTTTAAAAGGAAATTTTTTCTTTAGATGTATTTGGCATAGAAATAGATAAATCCCAAATAAAGCATGTTGAGAATCTGTTGTTTGTTTATGAACAGACCAGCAAAACGTCTGCATTGTTTATAAATGGGAATAAAATACTGTTAAGGCAGAGTTACTCATGTGGTTGAGTGGACTGATTAAACCCAGAGAGAGCATCTTGGCAGTGCTGCTGTATCCTTCATTTGTTCTTCACTGAAAATGATAACATCGAACTGTAAAAGTTAAGATTGAAAAGCCACTAGTGTGTTGTCTAATTTCAACTGCAGAAGCTGCTGTGCTCTCTTGGAGACTTTATGAGGGAATAAGATTATAGGTCACAAGAGCTTCTTTATTTCCCACCTGTAGCTTCTAACAACATTTTATTAAGGATTTTCCTACCTTCTTTCTCTGACCTACAGGGGTTGAAATCCTAACAGCTATAACAAGACCCTGACCAAAATGGTATTAACATAGATTAGTGATTCTGAAATGAAGTATTCTTTTATCAGAGCTCCATTTATGAATGGTTACTAATGTTTTTACAGTGTGAATAAGATAAACATGATATATCATTATGTAGATAGAAAAGCAGCCCTTAATATGGTTAAACACTTAGAGCTTCATGTTTGCTTCACAGAAAATCACACCAACCTATTGTTATTTGAACATTTAATGTTAATTTTTAAAACAAACATGTTGGAGAGTAATTCACAAACAACTTCTTGAACATGCAGTTACTTCCTGACTTGTTTAGATGGTTTCTTAATTGCTCATTTATAGACTATATCTCCAAAATAAAAACTTGGGGGAAGGGAGATTTTAAATGCATATAGAGTATACATACTTATTGGACAATATAAATTCTCATTGTTGAGGATCACTTTTGAGATGAGATTCATGATTTCTTGCCTGAATAGTTTTGAAGGGTAATGAGATGATATTTGCAGGCCACTTGGAGAGCAAGGAAAGGTGCTAAGTACCCAGTATGTCATTGGTCTTCATTCAGAGATATACTCTAAGTATATCTTAGAATAAAGGTAAATGCAGTAGAATAATAACACCCTATTCACCAC
The DNA here is from genome assembly GCF_028878055.3 of Symphalangus syndactylus. Classification (NCBI taxonomy): domain Eukaryota; kingdom Metazoa; phylum Chordata; class Mammalia; order Primates; family Hylobatidae; genus Symphalangus; species Symphalangus syndactylus. Next base: position 62,596,953 of record NC_072426.2, read on the forward strand.
TCTAGTAGACTAAAAATTAGAGGCAACACATCGGTCACTGGAATGTGTCTGAGGTTTATACTTTCCTAATATTGCTTTATGCTGAAGCCAATACTGCTTCTATTTTTTTTAAGAAACTAAATGTATTTTCCAGACATTATGTCATTAATCCTAAATGAGCTTAGCTCCAGATACTATCAAGTCAGACCATCTTGAGGATTTTGTGGCTCTTAAGTTCAATTCCTAAAATTGTTAACTCAAACTTTTACTACTATTAGGCAAATCGATTATAGAGTCTACTTTATTTTTTCCTGTAAAATTTGTAAAAGTAAAGTTTCATTTGTTCTGTAGTCAGAGGATTTGAGAACACTGACAATAATTGTGTTTATGTGAAACAGATAAAAAAAGAGTCAATCTTGTGGTTTCAGCTGTCTTAATGACAAAATTGGATTGTCTGCAGAGCTGATTCAATCAATAGTGAAGAAATCAGTTGATATGGCAAAGAGGGATTGGAGAAAAGACCAGCAGACTCAGTATAGTCATGGCCTGTTTACCTAAGAACCAAATAGGCAATGTGTTGTTTCCTTTGAGAGGTATTTCTCTACTTTGCATTTGTCCTTATGAATATGAATGAATATGTAATAGAGAAACACACTCCTATTAGAGGCTGTCTTTGATTACTAAAATGAATCAGATATTGGGCAGTCACCAAAATTGTGTCTAACATTTTTTATAATTTGGATTATGTGTTGGTAGATTCATTACATGAGAATGGAAAGAAATAATGAACATTAGAAGCATATTTCAAAGGCACATATTTAACTAAAAAGAGGCAAAACTAAGTTGATGTTATTTTAGATGCTTTCTTTAGCCTGTCATATTCTTTTTTTTATATAATATAGTCCTTACAAGGAAATCCCAATGTTCTAGTCTATGTTATCTTAGAGTTTAACAGGATGGAAATACAAATGTCAAACTGAATAGACTCAGTGTTGTAAGTTGAATTATGTCCCCCAAAAGATGCTGAAGTCCTAACTCCCAGTTCTTGTGAATGTGACCTTATTTGGAAATAGGGTTTTTGCAGATTATCAAGTTAAAATAAGGTCATTAGGGTGGGATCTAATTAAAATAATTGTGACCTTGTAAAAAGGGGAAATTTGGAAACAGGGTGAATGCCATATGAATATGAAGAGATCAGGGTGATCTCTCTTCCTTGGTGTCTACAAGCCAAGGAAAGCCAAAGATTCCCAGAAGCTAGAAGAGAGGCATAAAACAGTTTCTCCCTCCCAGCCTGTATTAGTCTGTCCTCCCACAGCCATAAAGAACTACCTGAGACTGGGTAATTTATAAAGAAAAGAGATTTAATTGGCTCATGGTTCCACAGGCTATACAGGAAGCATGGCTAGAAAGGCCTCAGGAAACTTCTTCTCGTGTCCAGAAGGCGAATGGGAAGCAGGCATGTCCTCCATGGGTGGAGCAGGAGGAAGAGAGAATGAAAGGGGAGGTGCTACACCCTTTTGAAACAACCAGACCTCATGAGAACTCACTCACTATCACCAAAGCAGCAAAGGAGAAAAACAACCCCACGATCCAATCACCTCCCACCAGGCCTCTTCTCCAATATTGCGGATTACTATTTGACATGAGATTTGGGTGGGGACACAGATCCAAATCATGTCATAGCCCTTACGAGGAACCAACCCTGACAACGTCTCAATCTCAGACTTGTAGCCCCTAGAACTGTGAAACAATACTTTGCTGTTGTTTAAGCCACCGAGTTGGTAGTACTCTGCTACAGCAATCTAAAATAATCTAGTTTATAGCAAACTAATACACCCAGTAATCACAAACTAATCCATATCATCAAATTTTTACTTTTCCTTCTTTCATTTATATATGAAAACAAAATCATGAGGACCTCAAGAAACTAGTTAACTGAATCTTTATTGTGACTATGTGTCTGGCGTGACGAAATGACTTCAATTGTGCTGGAGAGTCTGACATACAAGGGACAACTCCAGGAACTTTTACAATGCTCTGGGTCTTTTGCTGAGTAGGATCTTATATATTCTTGGGCAGTATCATACTGGTATTCTTTGAGGAAAATAAAAAGTTTCTTCTTTGTAACTTGACACTATGGAAATATATTTCATTTGCTGCTTTATCAATAAATTTAGAGCAAACATTCCCACCAAAATGCAGTGACACTCCTAAATGAGTCAGACAGCATGTGTGAGATACATATAGCCCCAGTTTAGTCCTTTCTTTAAGGAAACCAAGTCATTGGATTGAGAATAACTTTAGGTAAGATAGCTCCATGGTTTTGTTTTGAGTCAAATACGCTCTCCATAAGCACAAACACAAAGCCACTGAGTTATCTTGTTTAAGGTAATAGAGAGCCTATTTGACTATTAAGTACCTGAGTAAGTATTCTTCCCCCAAAATAATTTCTCTCTAACACTTTCTATATAATCCATGTATATATTTATAAACAAGGCATATGTATACATATACCTTAATTGAATACAATCTATTCCTCTTCAAAAAATATTTTCCTCCAAGAATAAATAAAATTAAACTGACCAAAAAAATACAGTGAACACCCTACGTTTTATTGGTTAATATAGTTTAATTTTATCATTGGAAAATAATATAAGCACAGATTTAATGCGTCCGTTTCTGTCATATTTGTTTATTAATATTTTGAGATCATTACTAATATAGACAGACCTCCCAATGCACTGTATATCATTAAATACTAGGGAAAATGTGGAGCCTACTGTTACGCACATGAAATTCTAAAACCTGTCTATTCTCTCCCCTCTCTCTTTCTCTTTGCTTTGGCCTAAGTAGTCGCCTTTCATAGGTGAGAAACCTTGGCATAGCACAATAAACTTGGAAAAACAATGAAGTCAGTCAGAGAATGAGGATCAGCACATTCAGCCTTCTGATTGGAAGCTTAATATAATTATTCTCCAATAATTATATTCCTGTCCATGTACTTAGCATGAAATATATATTGGGTTGAAAATGATATTTTCAAATCCTCTTTACAATGCCAAAAGTACCATTATACAGCCTATCCTTTTTATTAAAAGATAATACTAAAAGGTTATGTAAAGGCAAAAGATTAAATCATTTAAAGTAAAAATAAAGGTCCTTTACAGTTGAATTATTGCCTGCATTTTATAAAACTAAAATGAGTTTATTTTGCTAAGTCAAGCAGTGAAAAGAAGGAAATACTTTGCTTTTATGGTCATGCACCTCTAAAATCACTGTCCAGGAATTTTCCAGCACGAACATTTTTCATCTACAGAGACCAAAAATATGCAGATAAAGTTAGTTTCAGAAAAGATTCCACAATGTAACCAAGCTTTACATACACAGGGGAAAAACAAGCTCATGGATTCAATGCAATTTTTTAAAAATGTGGCCTTATAAAACTGTCATTCAGAAGCTAGTAAGAACTCCACTCTATCTACTTAGTGCTGGACATTAAAACTCTTCTGGGCAGATTTGGTCAAAATAAGCAAGATCTTTCACAGTAATCAGCCAGAAAGCTGTGATAACTTGCAGTGAGTCCTTTTTCCTATGAAAATATTTACAATGCTACGCAAGGGTTCATATGATGCCAGCATCTTACTAGCTCGAAGAAATCCAAAAGTTTTTGGAAATTGGGATGTGTAACAAAAATAGAGACTTCTTCCAACCTGTATTTTTTAAGCATCTAGAAGGTATCCAGAAGTTTTCTACCAGTCACAAAGTTTATCTTCCTCTACCAAAAACAAAATTATCATAAAGAACTGGTATGTCTGATTTTGAAATGTCTCACCCCCAAAAGAGCATCTGTATGTTTGGAAAATACTTTAGTCAGCTATTCTGTGGTCTGGGCTTTGGGTGCCTCAGCTGACAGTGGTCAGATAACATGGGTGGACTGTCTGGGTTGGTTTGGCTTATTGGGAGAAATTGCTGATTAATTTACATCATCACATTTATTTGTTGTCCCCAAATAATCTTTTTTTATCTCATGTATTTTTAATAAAATCTTGTCATACCAATCATAGGTTATGTATGAAAAAAAGCAGTCATAATTCTTTTACAGAAAAAGGCATCGATTTTACATATCACCTATCAAATTTGCTCATTTAAAAGTCCTCTTTAGGAATATTACATATAATATAAACAGCATTTATTTTTCATATTAATGTATATTTTAGTGGCTAATAATTTTTTTCTAAGTTAATGACTTCTCTAAGTCATTAACTTTCAGATAATATTGACTTTCACACTAAAAGTAGTGGCAAAAACCACAATTAAGTTTGTACCAACTTAATATATGATATTATTCATCTTGCTTTCTTAAGCTATCTGAAGCTATTATATGATATTTAAAACAAAGAGTTTTGGACTTGGATTTTAGTGATGAATATATTTTCTTTAAAAAGTGCTAGTGTGAAGGAACCAGGAACAACATAGATTTTCTAACTTTTAACTTTGCTAAGTAAGGACATTATTTAAAAAATTTACTCTATCACCACTATTTTATAAAAGAAAGTAACTCTATCACAAAATAATTTAAAAGGGCAGATTCTTGCACTAAAAGGTATATTTTATAAAGCAGGATAATTGACAATTTTACCTTCACATACATAAAAATTTTGTCTTATTTTTCTCATCTTGTCCAAAACCAGCTCTGGTCTGAGAACTAGCACATGGAAACCACAGTATTATATTGCCCCAAGAGGAGAAAAAAATAATTAAACCCAAATTTTGCTTTTTATAAACTACCTGCTGTAAATTAATGATCCCTGTGTAATTTATTTGTCTATCTGACTATCAAGTCACAGTTACAATACTAGATTGTGTTTTAAGAGACAAACTCCTTGTATCTTCTTGCAGGAGCCTGAATTTCTGTTGCCATTCATTTTAAGTGCCTCTATTTACATCCATACAGACCTGGGGGTAGAGGCTGGTTGGCACACTAGGAAGGAACAAAGAAAGACATGTTGGCGTCTAGGTGATCATCTTAAAAATCTCTCCATTTTACTTTTATGTATTACTTTCATTTTGGGAAATCAAAGAAATGAATCCTTTGTCAGTGATAGTCCTTAGATAGATGGTGCCTAAAAAAATCTAAAATTATTTTGGAATTTTTTTTCTGTAAACTTTCAGATAGTATTGACTTTCACTTGTATTTACTTTGAACTAAAACCATAATAGATAATTTCACTGATTTCCATAGCCAGGAAAAAAAACATAAGAGTACTATGCCTCCAGGCTTTTTGGATAGTTTCTTTCTCCTGTCCAGAGAGAAATCAAAAGTACAAAATATATGTATTTTTAATTTTTTCCTTTTAGTTTTTCATATGTGTGTGTGTGTGTGTGTGTGTGTGTGTAGTTCAAATATATGGTGCAATGGGTATTTTTAAAATATTTTAAAGTAAACTGAAAAACTGTAATTTTAAAAAAGTTTATTCTATAACTTGATATCTTTCTAAAATTCCAAGATAAACTCATTTAATGGCATAAGAATTATATATTTTCTTGTTCAAATTTAAAAACTATATATGTAAATATTATGAAATTAATTAAAATCTGTGAAACAGAATTTGTTAGCCTTCATCTAAAGTCCAGGATCCAGACAAATTTGTGCTATTAAAAGTTTCCTTATCTCAAGCAGAGTTTTGGCAAAACTGTTTCAAAAACTGCAAAGTAACAGCACAGATTTTCCACTTATATGAAATCATCTTACTTTTGTGGGTTTCAGTTAAGATCTTGATCTTAACATTTTTCATTCATTGTGGCATTATATAAGAGGCACACTTGTTCAGAGGAGAAGCTTTTTTTTCCTGTTAATATTTAACTTATAAAACTATGCCAAGAAATGATAGGGTCTTGAGAAACTGGTTAGAACTAAAATATTTTAAGTTGAAGTTGGAAACAGCTGTCAAACGTGCATATGTTATTGGGGGTGCAATGTGTTCAGACTCTAATAATATGAGTTACGTGAATCCAGTACAGAAGCAGTGATGCTGATGCTTTTCTTACCCGTATGATAACATGATAAATATGGGATGGTGCCACTAGAAGCATTTTACCACATATTTTATAATATAATATCATGAATTTTTAAAAAGATTTAGCAGAGTTTTAAGAAGAAAAAACATAGCTGTGACAGTACTCTTCAAAAATCTTTCAATCCAGAAGGAAAAAGCACTTTATAAACTCTGAAGCTCATTAACCTTCACAAAATACTCAGTTCGTAGACGAATGAACTGAAGCACCGAGAGGTTAACCGATTTTTCCAATTCACAAAGCAAGTCACAGCAAAAAGGGTTACACAGAATTCTTGACTATTGGTTCGCATGGGGCTCTACTCTCTGGACAAAATGATTTGTTGAATAATCACCTATTGATTATAACTTGCTGGATAATGTCATTTGACATTTGTCCAAATAATTTGCTCATGATACAATCATACTATACAACCTCTAAAAGGACAAAATTGTCTGTTTGACCCAAATACTACAATAATTTGGATCAATGCAAGTGAATAATTGATGGAAAAATTTTAGTCTGCTTTTCTATTAATTAAGGTATAAAATATATGAATATTTGAAGGAATTAATATTTTGTGTTCAGCAATAAGTAAAGTGAACTCCACCTTAATGTGCCTTCTTTAAGGGGTTTTCCAATATCCTGAAGAAGGGAAAGTTATACGTTATATTATTCCGCTACTGTAATGCAAAACCAAAAAGATATCTGATTTTTTTAAATTAAGGATTTCAGAAAGGTAGGAATTTAGCTTTACTTAAAAAATTATTTGCTATGATATTGGTAAAGTTAGGTGAACAGTTCCTTTGATTATTTTGTCTCCCATTGTATCTATTTTAAACTCTACTTAATAAAATATTAAAGTATTTAGCACAGTGCTTGCCACATATAAAATAATTATTCTTAAAAGCAAAATATAAAATAAAAAATAAATGAAGAAATACATATTTGAAAGTGTACGTAAATTTGACCTGTTTTTTAAGTGATCTGGAATGTTACTGCATACCAAAAGCTATTCAGATAAAGTATTCCCAAGCTGCAAAATGTTAAAAGATGATCTAATCCTTTTTAAATGACAAAGCAGATAGAAGTAAAATAATTCGCTCAGTACTAAATAGGCAATGCCTAGAAAATCTTACACCAATGTTTCTGGAAATTTGGGGATCCTACTAGTCATATAGTTTCAGACAACAACAGGCTATCGGAACAGATCCCAATAACCTTGCTTACCTTGATTAAGGTGAAATTGTCATCAGTTTAATTATAGCCAAAAGAATGAGAATATAGAAAAAAGAAAAGGACACAAGAAGGAGAAATGAAGGAATGAAGAAAATAAGGAAGAAATAGAGGGGGTGAAAGAAGGAGGGAGAAAGGAATCTAGTGAATAACAGTGGACAACACGGAAAGTTCATTAAACTTAGGGATTTCTCTCTCTCTTTTTTTTTCATTTTTACAGCTAGCTTGTTTCTAGTTTTCAGGACTGGATATGAATATGTTCCTATAAGGATTCAATAGGCTCAGATGTCACTTCTTAGATTCTACAAAAAGAGTGTTTCGAACTTGTTGAATAAAAGCACAGGTTCCATTCTGTGATATAAAACAGTACATCACAAAGTGTTTTCACACATTGCATGTTTCTAGGGCTTTTTTCATTTGTTTGTTTATTTCTTTTTAAACATTTTATTTTACTTTAAGTTCTAGATACATGTGCAGAATGTGCAGGTTTGTTCCATAGGTACACGTGTGCCGTGGTTGTTTGCTGCACTTATTGACCCGTCCTCTAAGTTTCCTCCTCTTGCCCCCTACACCCAACAGGCCCTGGTGTGTGATGTTCCCCTGTGTCGATGTGTTCTTATTGTTCAACTCCTACTTATGAGTGAGAACATGTGGTATTTGGTTTTCTGTTTCTGTGTTAGTTTGCTAAGGATGATGGCTTCCAGCTTCATCCATGTCCTGCAAATCAGATGATCTCATTTCTTTTTATGGCTCTGTAGTATTCCATGGTGTATATGTACCATATTTTCTTTATCCAGTCTATCATTGATGGGTATTTGTGTTGGTTCCATGACTTTGCTATTGTAAATAATACTGCAATAAATATAGGTGTACATGTGTCTTCATAGTAGAATGATTTACCATCCTTTGGGTATATACTCAGTAATGGGATCACTACTGAGTCAAATGGTATTTCTGGTTCTAGATCCTTGAGGAATCACCATATGGTCTTCCACAATGGTTGAACTAAATTACATTCCCACCAACAGTGTAAAAGCATTCCTATTTCTTCACAGCCTATTGTTTCTTGACTTTTAATAATCGCCATTCTGACTGGCATTTCTTCTAGATTTTCTAGTTTGTATCTAGTTGTGGTTTTGATTTGCATTTCTCTAATGATCAGTAATGTTGAGCTTTTTTTTGGTATGTTTGTTGGCCACGTAAATGTCTTCTTATGAGAAGTGTCTGTTCATATCCTTTTCCTGTTTTTTGACTGGGTGTTTTTTTTTTTCTGTTGTAAATTTGTTTAAGTTCCTTCTAGATTCTGGATATCAGATCTTTGTCAGATGGGTGGCATGGTACTGGTACCAAAACAGACATATAGACCAATGGAACAGAACAGAGACCTCAGAAATAACACCACACATCTACAACCATCTGATATTCATGAAACCTGACAAAAGCAATTGGGAAAGGATCTCCTATTCAATAAATGGTACTGGGAAAACTGGCTCACCATGTGCAGAAAACTGAAACTGGACCCCTTCTTTACACCTTATAGAAAAATTAACTTAAGATGGATGAAAGACTTAAATGAAAAACCCCAAACCATAGGAACCATAGAAGAAAACCTAGGCAATACCATTCAGGACATAGGCATGGGAAAAGACTTCATGATGAAAATGCCAAATGCAATTGCAATGAAAGCCAAAATTTACAAATAGAATCTCATTAAACTAAAGAGCTTCTGCACAGCAAAAGAAACTATCGTCAGAGTGAACAGGCAACCTGCAGAATGGGATTTCAAATCTATCTTTTTTCTCCTGTCCTTCTTTCCATTACTTTAAGTATGTTTCTCATGATTTATCACTTGAGCTATTGTAGCTATATCTGTTTTTTTTTTAACTTTTATTTTAAGTTCAGGGGCACATATTTAGGTTTGTTACATAAACTTGTGTCGTGGGGGTTTGTTGTACAGATTATTTTGTCACCCAGGTATTAAGGCTAGTCATCATTAGTTATTTTTCTTGATCCTCTCCCTCCTCCTACCCTCTACCCTCTCATAGGCCTCTGTGTCTGTTGTTCTCCTCTATGCATCCGTGTGTTCTTACCATTTAACTCAAAATTATAAGTAAGAACATGTATTTCTTTTTCTGTTCCTATGTAGTTTGCTAAGGATAATGGCTTCCAGCTTCATCCATGATACTACAAGAAACATGATCTCAGTTTTAAATGGCTGCATAGTATTCATTGGTGTATATGTGTCACATTTTCTTTATCCAGTCTACCATCGATGGGCATGTAGATTGATTCTATCTCTTTGCTATTGTGAATACTGCTGCAATGAACAAACGTGTGCATGTGTCTTTACAGTGGCAAACAGAGACAGTTGATTTCTTCTCTATTTCAATGGCCTTTATTTCTTTATCTTGCCTGATTGCTCTGGCTAGGACTTTCAGTACTATGTTGAATGTTGGGCATTCTTGTCTTGTGCTAGTTTTCATGGTGAAGATAACCAGCTTTTGCCCATCATGTATAATGTTGGCTGTGGGTTTGTCATAAATGGTTCTTATTATTTCGAGGTATATTCTTTCAATTCCTAGTTTATTGAGAGTTTTTAACATAATGGGGTGTTGAATTTTATTAAAAGCCTTTTATTCATCTGTGGAGATAATCATGTGGTTTTTGTCTTTAGTTCTGTTTATGTGATGAATCACATTTATTGATTTGTGGGGATAAAGCCTACTTGATCATAGTGGATTAGCTTTTTGATGTGCTGCTGCACTTGGTTTGCAAGTGTTTTGTTGAGAATTTTTGCACTGATGTTCATCAAAGATATTGGCCTGGAGTCTTCTTTTTGGTTGTGTCTCTGCCAGGTTTTGGTATAAAGATGAACCTGGCCTCATAGAATGAGTTAGAGAGGAGTCCTTCTTCCTCAATTTTATGGAATACTTTCTATGGAAATGGTACCAACTCTTTCCTGTTCATCTGGTAGAATTTGACTGTGAATCTCTCTGGTCCTGGGCTTTTTGTTGCTGTTTTTGGTAAGCTATTTATTTCTGATTTAATTTGGGGGCTTATTATTAGTCTGCTCAGGGATTAAATTTCTTCCTGGCTCAATCTTGGGAGCGGCATGTGTCCAGAAATTTATCAATTTCTTCTAGATTTTCTAGTTTGTGTACATAAAAGTGTTCATAGTAGTTTCTGATGGTTATTTTTATTTTTGTGGGGTCACTGGTAACATCCTCTTCATTATTTCTAATTTTGTTTATTTAGATCTTCTTTCTTATTTATTAGTCTAGCTAGTAGTCTATATATTTTATTTTATTGTTATTATTTTTTTTTGAGAAAGAGTCTCACTCTGTTGCTCTGGCTGGAGTGCACTGGCTCAGTCTCAGCTCACTGCAACCTCTGCCTTCCGGGTTCAGGCGATTCTCCTGCCTCAGCCTTCCAAGTAGCTGGGATTGCAGGCATCTGCTACCACATTGGACTAATTTTTGTATTTTTAGTAGAGATAGGGTTTCACCACTTTGGACAGGCTAGTCTTGAACTCCTGACCTTAGGTGATCTGCCTACCTTGGCCTCCCAAAGTGCTGGGATACAGGTGTGAGTCACCTTACCCGGCCTATATATTTTATTATTTCTTTCAAAAAACCAACTCCTGGATTCACTTCCTTTTTTTTTTTTTTTTTTTGGTGACTCAATCTCCTTTAGTTCAGCTCTGCTCGTGGTTATTTCTTGTCTTTTTCTAGCTTTGGAGTTGGTTTGCTCTTGGTTCTCTAGTTATTTTAGTCATGATGTTACATTGTTAAATTGAGATCTTTCTAACTTTTGATGTAGACATTTAGTGCTATATATTTCCCTTTTTTTTTTTTTTTTGAGACGGAGTCTCATTCTGTCGCCTAGGCTGGAGTGCAGTGGTGCAATCTCGGCTCACTGCAAGCTCCACCTCCTGGATTCACGCCATTCTCCCACATCAGCTTCCTGAGTAGCTGGGACTACAGGTGCCTGCCACCATGCCTGGCTAATTTTTTGTATTTTTAGAAGAGACTGGATTTCACCATGTTGCCCAGGAGGGTCTCGATCTCCTGACCTCATGATCTGCCTGCCTTGGCCTCCCAAAGTGCTGGAATTACAGGCGTGAGCCACCGCGCCTGGCTGTAAATTTCCCTCTTAACACTTATCTGTATCCCGGAGATTCTGGTATGTTTTATCTTTGTTCTTATTAGTTCCAAAGAGCTTCTTGATTTTTGCCTTAATTTCATTATTTACCCAAAAGTCATTCAGGAGCAGGATATTCCATTTCCATGTAATTGTTTGGGTCTGAGTGAATTTCTTAGTGTTGACTTCTAATTTGATTGTTCTGTGGCTCAATGGAGTGGTTGTTATGATTTCAGTTCTTGTGCATTTGCTGAAGAGTGTTTCTTATGTTTGATTATGTGGTTAATTTTAGAGTATGTACCACGTGTCACTGAGAAGAATGTATATTCCATTGTTTTTGGGTGAAGAGTTTGGTAGATGTCTAAAAGGGTTCATTTGATCCAGTGCTGAGTCAGGTCCTGAATATCTTGGTTAATTTTCTGTCTCCATGATCTGTCTAATACTGTCAGTGGGGTGTTAACATCTCCCACTATTATTGTGTGAATATCTAAGTCTCTTCATTGGTCTCTAAGAATTTATAAATCTGGGTGCTCCTGTTTTGGATGCATATGTATTTAGAATAGGTAGATCTTCCTGTTGAATTGAACCCTTTACCATTATTCAATGCCCTTGTCTGTTTTGATCTTTGTTGGTTTAAAGTGTGTTTTGTCTTAAATTAGGATTGCAACCTCTGCTTTTTCTATTTTCCATTTGCTTGGTAGATTTTTCTTCATTCCTTTATTTTGAGCTTATAGGTGTCATTGTGTCTGAGATGGGTCTCTTGCAGAGAGCATACAAATGGATCTTGGTTCTTCATCTTGTTTGCCACTCTGTGCCTTTTCACTGGGGTGTTTAGCCCATTTATATTCAAGTTTAGTATTGATATATGTGGATTTGTTCCTGTCATCATGATGGTAGCTGATTATTATGCGGACTTGTTAGTGTAGTTGCTTCACAGTGTCACTGGTTTGTGTACTTAAGTGTGTTTTTGTAGTGGCTGGTAATGGTCTTTTTTTTTCCATATTTAGTGCTTCCTTCCAGAGCTCTTGTAAGCATGCCAGGTAGTAATGAATTCCCTCAGCATTTGCTTGTCTGAAAAGCATCTTACTTCTCCTTCACTTATGAAGCTTAGTTTGGCTAGATATAGAATTCTGGGTTGAAATTTATGTTCTTTAAGAGTTGAATATACTCCTCTAGTGTCTTCTGGCTTGTAGGGTTTCAGCTGACAGGTCTGCTATTAGTCTGATGGGCTTCCCTTTGTAGGTGACCTGACCCTTCTCTCCAGCTACTTTTAACATTTTTTTTTCATTTCAACTTTGGAGAATCTAATGATTATGTGTCTTAGGGATCACCTTCTTGTGAAGTATCTTACTGGGATTCTCTCCATTTCCTGAATTTGAGTGTTGGACTCTCTATCTATGTTGGGAAATTTCTCATGGATGATATCCTGAAGTATGTTTTCCAAGTTGGTTCCATTCTCTCTGTCTCTATTAGGGATACCAATGAGTTGTAGATTCAGTCTCTTTACATAATACTATATTTCTAGGAGGTTTTGTTTATTCCCTTTCATTCTTTTTTCTCTGTTTTTGTCTGATTGCCTTATTTTAGAAAGCTAGTCTTCAAGCTCTGAGAGTCTTTCCTTTGCTTGGCCTGTTCTGCTATTAATACTAGTGATTGCATTATTAAATTCTTTTTTTTTTTTTTTTTTTTTGAGATGGAGTCTCACTGTCACCCAGGCTGGAATGCGGTGGCGTGATCTTGGCTCACTGCAAGCTCTGCCTCCCAGGTTCATGCCATTCTCCTGCCTCAGCCTCCTGAATAGCTGGGACTACAGGTGCCCACCACCACACCCAGCTAATTTTTTGTATTTTTAGAAGAGACGGGGTTTCACTGTGTTAGCCAGGATGGTCTTGATCTCCTGACCTTGTGATCCACCTGCCTCGGCCTCCCAAAGTGCTGGGATTACAGGCATGAGCCACCATGCCTGGCCCCTATTAAATTCTTGTTATGTGTTTTTCAGTGCTTTCAGGTCAGTTACATTCTTTCAATACTAGCTGTTTTTTTTTCTGTCAGCTCCTGTATGATTTTATTGTGATTCTTAACTTCCTTGAATTGGGTTTCAATGTACTCTTGCATCTCAATAATCTTCATTATTATCTGTATTCTGAATTATATTTCTGTAATTCAGCCTTCTCAGCCTGGTTCAGGACCCTTACAGGAGAGGCTATATGGTCTTTTGGAGGAAAGAATGTACTCTGCTTTTTGAATTGTCGTAGTTCTTGTATTTGTTCTTTCTCATCTTTGTGGGCTGATGTTTCTTCAGTCTTTGAGGTTGCTGACCTTTGGATTTTTTTTTAAATCCTATTGATGTCTTTGGGGGTTTGATTGTGATATAAGGTGGATTCAGCTGACTGTATTTATTTCTAGAAGGTTTTAAGGGGCCAACACTCAGCTCCCAAGTCCTGACTGTGTACTATAACTCTGGAGGATTTGTATTGGGCCTGAACTTTTTTCTCTGGCTTCTCGAGGTTAGGAATCCACTGTACTGGGGTGCCCAAAGTACTCTCAGGCCTCTGGTCACTACACTACAATGGGGGGTTTAGCGAAAGCCTTTGACAGTGTGGTGGCAGTAGGTTTGGTCCTTGTTAGCATGTGCCAGCAGCAGCACGAGAAGCAGCATGGCAGGGTGCAGGCTCATTTGTTGCAGCAGGGTGCTAGTGGGTGCCAGGGCCAGGGTTCCTGATTCCATGCAGGTATTCACCACAGCGGCAGAGGCAGCACAGCTGTGGGGGTGGCTCTTTGGTGACTATGTGTGCCACCGTGCTGGTGGTGGTGTTAGCAAAAGGGCAGGATGCTGGCAGGCACAGATTTCTTTGCCCTTTCTGTGGGCCATAGGCAGAGGTGGTTACTCAGGGTGAGAACAAGTCCACTGTTCTCTATTCAGAGTTTCATTCTCGCAGCAGTGTTGGTTCGAGGGCAGGGCACTGGTGAAAGCAGGGCCAGCTTGCCCTATGCCTGCGAAGGCTCCAACTGCAATGGCAGTCATACAGGAGGAGCAGGGCAGAGTATACTCCCACAGCAGCAGTAGCAGGGCAGGGTATGTGTACACACATGCATGCACTGGTGGGGCAAGGAAAGCAAAATCTGCCTTGCACAAACATGCAGGCAAAGCAATGTGGGGGTATGTCGTGGTCTTAGGGAAAGCTGAAATGTGAGGAGCGAACAAATGACTTGGTGTGTGGCCATGAGGGCTGCCCCATTGGAGCTCTCTGCAGGTGAAGGCATGGTCCACCAGTGCAATAGCTATCATGCAGGCCTCCAGGGAACCCAAGGCTGCCCTGCAAGCATGCATGGCCAGTCCTGGCCCCGGGAGAGGCCAGGAGACCAAGGAGTGCTCAGGTTGTGCTGACCCCATTTGATGAGCAAGACCACCCTGAAGAGTTTAGTCCGACAGTTCTCCTAGGGCTTAAGTCTCCTGTGACAGCAAGTCAATATTAGGAGTTACCCTTTCCTGGCCATGTTCTGCTACACATGCTCTTGCACCAAAGCCTCTGAGTTCTGCATCAGCTGGCTTGCTGCCCATACCGCCTGTCTAAGCAGCTCTCTTTGCCAACTTGAGTGTTGTCGCTGAAGATCTCCTCCTGTTAGGATTACAGAGGCCTGTGGCAAGAGTGGGTTGCTCCATGCCTGTTCAACTCACTTGCTCCCCTGGGCTCATTAGGGGCCAGGACTGAATCCCAGTGCTCAGTAGTCTTAGGCAGGGTTCCCAGCTTCCTCCCCCTTCAGCCAAGCTTCTGTGTCTTCCCTCTGTCCACTCTTGGTGCATTCCCTCTGAAGATCTGTTAGGAGTGCACCAGTCATTTTGGTCCCTTGGTGGCAGCTGTTCCACCTGGCTATATTTGGTTGGCCATCTTTCACCTTTCCTTTAATTATGTGTGTGACTCTTTTCACCGTCTATTTCCTCCAGCTTCAATCTACCCATATGCCATTTCTAGAGTCATCTTTCTTTTTTTTTTTTTTTTTTAATGGAATTTCACTCTTGTTGCCCAGGCTGGAGTGCAGTGGCACAATCTCGGCTCACTGCAACCTCTGCCTCCCGGGTTCAAGTGATTCTCCTGCCTCAGCCTCCCAAGTAGCCGGGATTACAGGTGTGTGCCACCATGTCTGGATAATTTTCTCGTATTTTTAGTAGAGACAGAGTTTCGCCATGTTGGCTACGCTGGTCTCAAATGCCTGACCTCAGGTGATCCACCCGCCTCGGCCTCCCAAAGTGCTGGGATTACTTCTATAGTTCATTACTAGAGTCATCTTTCAATAGATAATTCTGATTATATTAAGTCTCCTAATCACAAACTTTCAAAGGTTCTATGTTTTCCCCCAAATTAAGAAAGAAATTCTCACCTGAGAAACAAAAATCCTTTCCAGCATGACCACTACCTACTTTTCTAGCTGCATTTCTAATAATTCTACTTCTCTGCATTGTAGGTTTTAATCAAACTTGCCTCTTCCCTTTCTGTGAACATGCCTCTGCTCTCTAGTCATGCATATATGAAAACACATACATTCATACTTGGCATTTACCATTGTAGTGCCTGGCATAAGATGGAAAAGATTTTTTTTTTTTTTTTTTGCCTTCTTTCCTGGCTTCTGTCTTTCCTTTTTTGTACTTTGTGGTCAGTTCTGCTTCTCAGTCCACAGAAGTGCTGGGGAGTTGTTTCATTAGCATAGAACCAGGAACTATCTCTTTTACTGGTAATTTTGACTCTGTTTTCTGCTAGTCCTACTCCCGAAATAACTAGTGGCAGTATTTCTCAGACTCTCTTTGCTTCCAGAAGTAGATTTAAGAGTTACATTGTAACCTCTGGGTTGCTTTATTTCAGTAGAGAAGAAATTGAATCTTGTCGTTGGTCTAAGGATGATCCTGACTGTCGACATGCTAGTCCTTAAGAAATTATAAAAGAGACACAAACACAAGCAATTGGTTAGTGTTCTTGGAACTAAGACCATAGATAGCTCTATGTGGTAACCCTCTATGTGAGGGCACTTTATTTGAGAAGCCCTTAATATTGATGTTTAAATAATAGTGTGTTAAAGATAAAAAGATGAGATATGTAGGAAGACTGGCTCTAAGAGTTGATCAAGCCTTTCACAGTTGTGAACTGCTTGAGATATACAATATTCCTCTTATAAAATGTCCTGTTAGTTAAAAGTGATGAGTATCTTCTTGTTTAAGGAAAGTATAATACAAATTTTGCCTTTGTTCTCGAAATACCCATAAAGAATAGAGCTGATCTGCTTGCCTTAGAGATGCAAACATATGTCAAATTTTTTAAAGACACTGATTTATTGTCAGCTGAAAAGGGGTTAGAATAGGTGACCTGTGATTTTTGAACAAAGACCAGGAGACACAATTGGATATAAAGATGCCCTTATAGTTTTCTACCTTTTCATATTGTCTTTTCAGCCTGTAGGGCCTTTTCTATCATTACAATACTTTGAAAAGGCTGCACAATTTTACAAGTTTTCTCAAATGCTTTTATTGATATAACGTCATTGTAATTCTCTCCAATCGCTGTTTACCTCCTCTACTGTCACTTTTCTTAAGACATTCACCTTACTTTGCCTTGTAAAATTCTGATGTTTTGTGGCTGCTCCCTTTCCTCTGCTTTCCTCACACAGACACTGGACTGAAGATTCTTTTTTGAAGTGACTGTATTATTTTTCCTTCTTTTATCATACTGTCTTAACTTAGTAGTTGCTTATATTGGAAAGCCATCATTTTTGTCTGTCCAGAATTGAGTCACTCTCTTCAAGTAATAGTATTTCAGATTTGTTTTATGGGGGAACCAATTCTCCCTTATGGGGCTCAGTTCATGGAGTATAAGGCAATAGGGTATATAATGTAAAATTGACTGAGTCAGCATATATACAGGACAATGAGTATCCCTCCATTCTAGGCTAGGAATTCTGCAATGATGATTATGTGGTAGCAAAACATCCATTAAATGGTCAGCTGTATCTTGGAACCTAGATAATATGATAATCAGGGCTGGAGTTTCAGGAACTTGGTAGAAAAACTTTCAGAGGCTTCTTCTCTTTGTGAACAAGCAAATCTATATGGATTAGAATCCAATAACATTAATCCTTGGAAAATTGAAAAAAAAAAAACAACCTGAAATCCATGTGCCAGCTCTAGTTAGTTCCAGCAAAGGCAGAAAGATGAGAGTGAAAGTGTGGTAATATGCCGGGACATGGAGAAAGCCTCCCAAATATTTCCTGCTATTTTTCCTCTTCCAGTCAAAGAACAATTGCCATCACTGAGAGTCATAAATTTAAATGCACCATGGTATAATGAAGCAGATTGACTATACTACCGTATGCTATGCTATATTTGCATATTGCTCTGAGAATAGTGGAAAGCAGAAAAAACTTAGTCCTTAGACACTGCTGGGATCTAGATTCAAGGACCATGATTCTGCAAGATCTCTGTCTTTAGTCACTAGCTCATGGAACTCAATGAATCCAAATAGAAAGTAAGCCCACAAATGTTTAATAAATTGCATTTGCCAAGAAACTCTACTTTTATTTTCCTTTTCAAAATTATCTCCATGTGCTGTACTTCATGTGTTTTGAGTGGGACTGGCTCAGTTCTTGGTTTTCAGCTTGGATGCCCTGATTGACCCAGAACTGGTCAAAGGTCCACATCACCTTGACCACAGAAATTGATTCACAGATGGACACATGACTCAAAGTGGCCAGTGATCTCAGAGGCAAAAGCTTATTTTATTATGTGGTTGGCATAGGAGAAGAATTTAAATGTAGTTTCTGAGTGCCATTCATAGAAAATTCTGCTTGAAACAAAATCAACAAAGGAAAGTAGATACGAAAGATTGGGAAATGAAAAATATTCAAGAAATGAATATATCATTTGAGCTCATAAACTAGCCATACATGAAAATAACTCCATGCATGAACTTCTATATTATGTGAGGTAATATATTTCCTTTTTTGCTTATGCCAGCTTGGGATGAAAAATTAATGGTAGAGTAGATCTAATTTAAGATGGTTATTATCTCCTGATATAATTTTTTCCAATTCCTACTATAATGTTTAAGAAGGCACCAAAATCAGTAAACTCAAAATGATACTGAAAGCCAGCGCTGAATGTTATTCTAATGCCAGAGTTAGGGAAGAATTTCCACTAGCAGCAAGGCTGATAGAACTGGATTGAAAACACCAATCATGCTGCACTACAGGATAGAAACAAACCTCCTTACCTGAAAGTGAATAAAACTATTCTTCACTATTCCCACAATCTATTCTCTGTTCCCAAAATGCAAGTTCTGAACCAACTTGAAAACTCCAGAAGCCCCTTCTGCAGCCCTCTGCCTCTATTTCTCTTTTATTCCTCAACTCCATGTCTCTCCACTGGTGTATTATCTGTTAGTACATGCCCTATAGACAAAATTTATGATGAAAAACTAGGAATTGTTTGTCAAATACAGGGTTCTAAGAAATTGGGTGAAAGAAGCTCATTTCAGGACATGGAAATTTCACTAGATGCATGCCTCCAAAGATTGGATTTGGAATGAGTTGTGTGTTTCTGCCTCACTTACAGCCTTATATCTAAGAAAGTTAAATATGTGCATGGAGAATGGATGCAAGTCAGTCTCCATATTCTATTGACTAACATATTTATGTGTATTTGGATTTGATTATTTTTGAGGATTGAGCAAATTTCTTTAAAGAGAGCTATCATAGTTTCAGAATAAGTAAAAAAGAAATAATCCAGCATGAAAATATTTATTTTACACATACATGATTATAAGAATAAGGCACTGACATTTGGAAGACTCACAGGAGAAACAGACCTCATAAAATGAAATAGCATGGGGATTGTAGAAAGATTTTATAAAATCTATAAAATATAAAACAAGGGTTTGTGTGATGTGGTTTGGCTCTGTGTCCCCACCCAAATTTCATCTCAAACTGTAATTCCCACGTGTAGAGGGAGGGACCTGTAATTCCCACATATTGAGGGAGGGAGGGAGGTGATTGGATCATGGGGGCAATTTCCCCATGCTGTTCTCATGATAGTGAGTGAGTTCTCACGAGTTCTGATGATTTTATGTGTTTGGAAGTTCCTTCTTAGTTTTCTCTCTCCTGCTGGCTTGCAAAGAAGGTGCCTTGCTTCCCCTTCAACTTCTGCCATGATTGTAACTTTCTTGAGGCCTCCTCAGCCATGCAGAACTATGAGTCAATTAAACCTCTTTGCTTTATAAATTACCCAGTCTCAGGTAGTATCTTTATAGCAGTATGAAAACAAACGAATACACTGTGGTTCTTTGAAATAGAAAGAAAAATACATTAAATAAAAAGTTAGCAGAGATTAAAAACAACCTCATGATATAAAAACAATGTGTACTGAAGTTGAGTAGGATTACATATAAACTAAAATTTTAATAGGAATATAATAGTATTATTGGAGCATTGAGTAAGATTTCTGTTTTTATAAGTTTTGGCTGACTTTTCTTTTTTTTTTTTTTTTTTTTTTTTTTTTTTTTTTTTTTTTTTTGAGACGGAGTCTTGCTCTGTCGCCCAGGCTGGAGTGCAGTGGCGCAGTCTCGGCTCACTGCAAGCTCCGCCTCCCGGGTTCACGCCATTCTCCTGCCTCAGCCTCTCCGAGTAGCTGGGACTACAGGCGCCCGCCACCGCGCCCGGCTTATTTTTTTTTTTTATACATTTAGTAGAGACAGGGTTTCACCATGGTCTCGATCTCCTGACCTCGTGATCCGCCCGCCTCGGCCTCCCAAAGTGCTGGGATTACAAGCGTGAGCCACCGCGCCCGGCCTAGTTTTGGCTGACTTTTCAATCATTGAAATCAGATTTTTTTTTCTAAAACTTTCTTTTTATCTTTTAAATGCAGAGCTAGGAAATAGTGACTCATAAAGAAAAAGAGAGAAGCAGGAATTTGCTAAGCATGGGGAGAGGAAAATGACATCTCTGTGTTGCATATGAACCAGTATTTCTACTGGCTTGAAGAGTCTTAGCCCAGTCTTAGTGGGTTATACATTCCCCTGAGGGTTAATTAAAGACATCACAGAGAAATAAATGAAAGTTGATTTCTGCTGTATTGTCTCTGAATTCCTCTTGGGAAAGAAAGATCATCAATAACAACAATAAAAATACGTGAAACAGAAGGACTAACCAGCTACACAATTGAAGATATTGCAATTGAGTTTGTAGATAGAATGGGTAAAAAAAAACTCAGTCAATCCCAATCACAAAAATGCTTACCATCAAAAACGCAGGAGAAAACCTTAAAGGTACATTCAAACATTAAGAAGCTAAATCTAAATTAAGAAACCAAAGGAGGTAAACTTATAGTAAAAGTTATGATGGCATTCATTTAAATTAGTCAAGTAGGGTTAAGGTGGGATACTTCTTCTAAATTTATTCTTAAATATATTTGCAAATTTTAAAATAGATATTTAAAAATAGAAAATCAAAAATAAAATTTTAATAATGATAATCTTTTAAGTCATTTCCTTAATTAAAGTAATCAAACCTGGAAGATGAGGAGAGATGGTGACAAGAGGTAGGAAGGGCTGAAAATAGGTTAGTATAGTTTCAAATAATATAAATCATTCATGATTTTGGTAACTGGATAAATATGTTTAAAATATTTTTTAAAAATAAAGTACCACCGGTAGAATTTATAAAAATTAAAAGCACATTCACTAATGCACTCAATACTTAAAAAGTTAGAAAAACAAAAGAAGTTAAAGCCAACAAGAAAGCATTAAAACAAAAGTATCAAGATATCAAAATGTTACAAAGTGGTCCCTTCTTATCTGCAATTTTGCTTTCTGTGGTTTCAGTTGCCACAATCTGAAAATATTACATACAACAAGATATTCTGAGAGAGGGAGAGAGAGAGAGAGAGAAAAAAAGAGAGAGAGGGAGAGGGAGAGGGAGTGGGGGGGAGAGAGAGAGAGGCCACACTCACATAAATTTTGCTATATTGATCTAATTGTTTTATCATTAATTATTGCTGTTAATCTCTTACTGTGCCTAATTTATAAATTAAACTTTTTCACAGGCATGTATATGTAAGAAAAGACATAATATATCCAGTGTTCTGTCCTATCTGTGGCATTGGGCATCCACTAGGAGTCTTAAAACATATCCCATAGATAAGGGAAAAGTATGTATTATGTGAGAAAAGCAAACTTTGAAAACAAATATATAGTATAGGCTATTAAATCCAAGAATGAAATTTATAAAATGTTAGTAGTAGCTTTCTTTGGTAGTAGAATTAGAAATTATTTTTTCTTTATAATTGTCTTTGTTTTATACCTGGAGCATAAAATTACTTTTATAATCAGAAAATAAGCTTTTATTTTCTCAAGAAAGAGAAGAAATGAATGTGACTGTCATTGTAGACTAATTCTAAATTATGTGAACAGAGAAAGTAAGAATTGATATTTGAAGGGTTAAGAGTTTGAAGCAAAAATTTAGAGGTATATAAAAAGATAGACTACATATTTGTGAGGCAAGAAAGATGAGAAGTTTAGCTTAGATTTGCAGTTGAGTTTTTCTCAACTTAAAGACTTCTCCCTAGAGCATAACTTACATGGAGAGAAAACATGATTGGTTCTAATAAGATAGTGAAGTTTATAAAGTCTTATCTACTCCTTTTTTTAATGCTGTAACACTACACACATGGGCACACTCATGAGCTCATAAGAGACCTTAAGCAGCAAAGAAAAATACAGAGCCCTACCCACAATCTAGTTTCAAATGGTGTTAAAACAAAACAAAATAAATAAAGTAAAATAAAAAATATTTTTTAACTAACTTCATCCTTTTGGGGGGATATCATATATTGAATTATTAGGGGAAAACATTCTGCCTTTGCTTTGCTAAAGCCTTGACAAGTATTGAGTAATCAAAACTACAATAACTTTGTGTTCTTTCCACAACCAAAATTTCTCTTACATGATTCATTTATTAGCATTAAGGTTTAAGTAACTGATCAAATAATAAGTAAACTATGACTTACCACAGGCAATGTCAGTTAACAATATTTAATAGATTAGCTTGAGTCATTGGTCAATGGGGAGTAATAATCTTGGAGAAGCTAAAGTTTTCTCATCATGAGTGTGTTTTGGCCTAAAACTTTTAAGCCACACAGAGCAAGTGGTACCTCCCCAACCCCTTCCCTTTTAGTGTTGATATGAAGCCAGTGAAGTTTATGGATTCCTTCTGAAAAGAATCATCAAAGCCATTCCAAAGATAGAAACATGGGGGGCAGTGATTGAGGGCTGACATAAAATAACTACAGCTACTCTCTGTTCCATGGGGCTGCTTCTGACTCTCCTCTCAGGCTGAATGTTTTTAAACTTTCATCCTGCCCATATTGTTTTTGATGAATGTTCAGCCAACATTCATGTCTTCTGCTAAGTATAGGACCCTTATGCAATTTACTTAATCTTTGTAAAATAATTGGATGAAATTTATTAAATTGTTCATTTAATCCTTCTACAGACTTTTATTTAGTACTAAGTGCAAGGTACTTCACCAAGAGATGAGGTTATAAAGATAAATAGAACAAATCTCTGCCCTCATGGAGTTTACGGTCCAGTAGCACATGATTTAAAAAATATTTGTATTCTACCACCTATTGTTTCATTACCTTGTCTTCAAATATTTTAGAGAATGTGGAGAGAGAAGGTACGGAGGCAAGTGAGGTACACATTGGAATTTCCCACGGATCTCATCCTCTCTTGTCAAGAGTCCTTTACTCTTGGGAATAACGAAAGCTATGTCTGGCCAAAAGAGAGCTCTGTCCGCCTCCAGGGGTCAGTCTCTCCTTGAGAATCCTTCTGAGAATTGCCTAAAGCCATTTCCAAGGATTGCAGATGTTCAAGTAGGAATAAGCCTTCAAAAATTTTACTTGCATAGAGAAACCAGTTCTAAGTTTTCTTTCAGATCTGAATTGGATCTCAAGCAAGTACTTTGATTGAGGTAGAGGGGCTTTTCAGGGTGTGTGCGATTTCTGTGTTTACATGCACTTTCATATGTCTTTGAAACCTAGACAAAGATTTTTGCCTTAGGCCACTAAGGGAGTGAATATCACAGAAGGGATTAGAATGCTGTACTTTAAAACATCAGGTCTTGTATTGGGTTATTAGATCATACTTTTAATTCAAATAACATCACATATGTCCAATTCAAGTCAGAATCATGAAGGCGTATGACTGAAGGGGGAAAAATAATTGTCTTTAATGTAAACTGAATCTATTAGTATGGATTGAGAGATAACTGCAAGCATGTACACTCAATGTGGTAACATTCCAGCCCTACTAAGATACTGCGCAACAGTCACAGGTGTGTGCCTTCTAAGAGGTGCCTACTGATTAGAAACCCGTTCCTTCATTCTACCTTGTTCTGGAAACTCATTTAGCAATTAGCAAAATGAAAGCATTCTCTTTCTGGAATTTTGACTTCAGAAGAGGGAATTTAATTTACAAAACTGCCTGCAACTAATTAAAATGAGTAGTCACTGTTGGTTTGAAATGGATTACCTCTGGGAAAAATCACACTTCAGATTGTCAAAAGAGGGTTTATATCCTGATTCTGAAAAAACATCTCTCCGTTGTTCAGTAGACTGATGCTCTTTCAAATTAATGGAATCTGAAACCTGAAGCCACGCAGAAGATGATTGATACTGGAAGGTTAGTTTCATACAAAGATGTTTTACTTTAGAATATTTAAAGGCTCTTATTTCTTATTCCATTCTCTCCCGAATTCTTTTGATTTTGAAAAATTATTTTAATTGTGTAATTGTGTATTTATTAATTAATTTAATTGTGTAATAGTCAATGAAATGAAATGAAATGCTGTTTTATACTATTTAAGTTAGTTACAGATGTAAAATATTTTTTAGTCACCAAGTATTTATGTGTACTGAACATTTTCACGAAGATTCTACACACTTAATCAATTTTGTGTTAGTTTCAACCTGATATTACTGTGTGTGTCATAATCAGAGGATGCACAGCAATAATGCTCCCAGGTTTCAAGCAAATCTCTATATGCCTGAATGCTATAGTATTTTAAAGCAACCAAACTTTTTCAAGTTTAATTTGGAATTTCATTTTTATGGCATGGAAATACTCTATGGACTCCATTTTCTTTCATTAACTAACTTGAATTAATTTAGTCTAATTATGATAAAATAGGCCTACTACCATTATCTTCAGAGAGTTGATAACAAGAAGTGTTCACAACATGCCTATTTATGTAACTAGTACTCAATTTTTTTAAGGAAGTCAATTAACTTCTGAATAAATAGGATCAAGAAATAATAAAAATTAAAAGAATTCTATGTTCAAATATAAATATCATTAACCTACTTCTCACAAATATAATGGCAATCTAAACAAAAAAGTGTTCCCTCAAATTTGAATGGGGATAGATGACGTAAAATTAAGTGAATCTCAACAATGCAAGAAAATGAACAAGGGCAGCATGTCATATTTTGGACTTATCACATCAGTAGATTCAGAAAGAAATTCTAATTCTCTTGGGAATACTAGGTTATACTATATGACCAAATTTATAACCTTTACACAAAATTTTGAATTTCTGAGGAGACTTGAACTCTTGGAACCATAGAAAAGAGATACTACTGCTTAACTTTCTTAAATGATCAGAAATCTAATTTCTAATCACAAATGGCCAGTGCTTTTAAGCAAGATTTCATTACATAATGTTGTTTTAAAATCTCTAAAAATACACTGAAGTGAAGGTAAAATATTAATTTATTTTTAATCTATTTATTTGCATATATATATTTTATTATGCCTTGTTTACAATGGATTGGAGCTGGTTAGGAATTGTATTATAAGAAAGATATAAATAAATTATAAGTAGTATTAAGATTTTGGAAACATTTACTGTGATTCTTCTATTTAGATTATGCCACAAGGTATATATAGTTTAAAAGAAAAATAAATATACATCATATAGGAGTATGCCTGAAATAAAATATTATGCTAAGAAATAAAAAGTTTTCCAAGAGAATGGATGTTGACAAAATGCATAGCAATATATATTAGAAGTATAGGAGAAGAAATGTGAAGTATATCAGGAAGATAATTTAAAACTCCAATCCATTTTGAACATACAGAAATGGGCCTACAAATCAAAATTGAAATTTTGTTTTCTGGCTCTGTTTTGCTCCCATGAAAAACATTGATAGTTGACTTAGCTAATTTATGGGTTAACCTGGGTCATTCTTATTAATTTACCAAAAGCTTTAAAGCTCTTACCAGTGCTTCTCTTTAATAATTTCTTAAGTTTGCCGCAGGATTCTTTTCTGAAAACTGTCAGTTTACATCCCCCATTTTTTATGATATAATCCTCAATCTTTCACTCACTTGTGTGTTCCTAAGGTGGTGATCTGTGTCCCACTAAATCACTTCAATTTTCCTTAATGGATAAGGATTAAGAGTTTCCAACTTGAACACACATTTAGATGCTTTTTAATGTATATTCTCTATCGCTTTCTATGCCAAGGGCAATGTGGAGCAAATGACAGCCTTAACAATTAATATATTTTATGTCTTTGGAAATCACTATTAGGATAATTGGGAAAAGAGTTACAGTTGCTTGAGGCATAACCTATTAGAAGAAGCAAAATACCCACATCTGCCCCATAAAAAAATCCCACAGATACTGCTATCAGACTACCAGATAAAGAGAGCACAGCTAATTCTTCTTGCTAGAAGTTTATCAAAACAAAGTTATACATCTTAGAATATGTCACTGACTCAGAAGACAGCATGGTCAATAATTTCACTGAGCAACAAAACATATGCCACCATTCCTGG
Organism: Symphalangus syndactylus; assembly: GCF_028878055.3. NCBI lineage: Eukaryota > Metazoa > Chordata > Mammalia > Primates > Hylobatidae > Symphalangus > Symphalangus syndactylus. The sequence goes on from NC_072426.2 coordinate 62,623,241, forward strand.
GAAAATATTAGACTCACTTTACACAAACTATGCTTGATGACATCCCTTCTGTTTGCTATAGCTCAATCCTAAAAATTAACAAGTCTAATATAAGATCTTTAACTTCATACTAAGACATATACCATAATCTTTTAACAAATTGTTTCTGTAACAATCACGAATCAAAATAGGCCAGCTAATGAAGTGGACTGGCTATGAACGTGTGGTCAAGAGAGATCTGTGTTCAAATTCTGGTTTTACCACTTTACTTATTTTTGTCTTAGTTTGTTCATCTATAAGAAGGGGTTGATAATATCTGTTTTGCGTAATAAGCCAAGTTTATCTGAAATAATGTATAAATGTGCCTAACACAATTTCTGGAACTTAAGGAATATTCTTTCATTTCCACAGCTCCTTATACAGCAGCTCATCTTTGTATCTGAGAGGAAGGTAAAGTTAAAAAAAAAACAGGTAGACATGCATTTTAATATTTCTAATCCTGATGGACCATTGGCAACCTTGAGGGATGCAGTTACAGTTACAGATAGCAAGAGGTCATTCTAAATCTAATTACTCTTGCATGGATCTACACTTGTCATGGTTAAGAACCATGGGCTCACCTAATCTAGGATAACCTGAGTGGGGGTATATCAGGGAGGCCTACACTGGGAATACAGATAGCTTTTCATAAAGTATTGTGTAAATATTTTCTTTATTGGAGCATCTTGGTTTTAACTTTACATGTATATATAAAAAATATATATATATGAACTATCTATATATATATATATATTTAGATAGATAGATCATATTCCAATGGTAGTTTCCCAAAAGTGTTTCATCATCTGCTTTTTCCTCTATACATGGGTTCACAATGGTGTTTGCTAGACACTCAATTTCTTCTTGGAATGAAAATAGAAAGTTTTAAAAGACTCAGTACTATCTAGAGTCTCAGAGAATTTCAGATTTCACTGAGGTTTATATCAAATAATTAATATGCTGAAGTGTAAAAAGTTTTTGGAACTATCCCTGGCAAGTGGGACTGCTCTGTATTTCAAGAATATCTTGGGTACTGCTACTATCCTGACTTGAAACACAGGGATAGCCCAGAACCTACAATTGAGCAAAAGTAGGAGTTCTGGACACCTCACTAAAATCTCTGCTCTGTAACTCAGAAGGCTTTGACCAAAACACAGTTCCTCAATTTTGTTTTTCTAAAATGTATGACAACAAAAATATAAATGGTAGAAGAGAACACTTAAATGTTTCTAAGACGCCAGTACTTCTATTTAGGTAATGAGAAAATAATTTATATTACGCTGTTGTTAGGAATGCACAGGACAATCTCTAGGGTAACCACTGCACCAACATGAACAAATTATTAGAAGCCACTGAAAAATTGGATGCTTTGTTACAGAGCATAGGAAGACCTGATACACAGATATACAAAAGAAAAGTATGGAATGTGTAGGACAAGAAATTATAAAGAAATTAGAAGACTGACTTGAATAACATCTGCCAATAGGAAATTCTATGTGTGCCACAAAGTTTAAGAAGACATTGAGAATAAGCTCTTTAGTTTTATAATTATTATAAGGGCAGGATAAAATAAAATTGGGTAGGCTGTGTTGCACAGGAGAAAAAGCAGATATGCTGTGATAAAGTAACTATAACTTAGTTTTATAGTCATAGAAACAAAAGGTTGAAGAGTGTGTTGAAAATGATTTGACCCAAAGTTAAATCTATAAAATGACTATTTGGTCTCTGCTTAAATATCTTTAGTGCCAGGAAGCTCTTCATGCTTGAGAGATCTCATATCATCTTCCAGCGTTCTGATGCTCACAAAATACTTTCTTGTTTTGCTTTTCTGAAACGTTCTCTCTTTGATTTTATTTATAGTGCACACACCTATTCAGAAGTATAATGTCTTTCCATATGACACAGGATATAACCTTCCAGGTTCAGTCATCCTGTCATTTCTCCTTTCAATTCAGTATGCACTATGCCTCCACCGGAACATAACAGAATGTATTATAATGTCCTGCTTACATTTTATCTGTGTAAGTAGGGTTTAAATTTGATGAGGGCTAGGATCGGGTCTACATCCATATTGTTTGCTGTATATCCCTAGTACCTGACACAAATATAATACACAGTAAATACTTAGTGAAAAATTTGCTCAGTACAGCAGCTGGAAGCCTTTTTCTAATAGCCAACTAATTGGAAGGTGTATCAGTTTGGGGCCAATAAGACAGATAAAACACAAGGTAATTATAACAAGAAAGCTTAACATAAAGGATTATTAGCTATTAATATAACAAGGGATTGAAGCAACAAGGAATTGGTTATTATTAATAAAGGAACTGAAAAAATACAGAATTAGTAGTAAGAAGCAGCTGAGATGGAACATCCAAGAAAGGTCCTCCTGGTTTGCCTCTCAGAGCTGCAGTTCAGACCTGTGAGCACAGCCATGCTCACCGGGTGACAGAGAAGTCTTGTGGTGCCATGCCAGCAGGACTTGCAGGAAATTCTCCCTCTGGGGTGCTGAGGAAAGCTGCTCACAAGATGTCTTTACCTTAGGCACTCTGAATAAAAAATCATACAAAATCAGGAGGGATGCTATTGGGTTTCTGAGTGCTGCTGGCTGATATGCACCTGCACCACAGGAGCTAGGCACTGAAGAAGCTGCGAGTGCTGCAGGATCCTGGTGTTGAAGTGACCAAGCATGTTGTAGAAGCCTGCAGAGAGAGAAAGAAAATCAGAACTGAGAAACAAAACCTTTACCTCCTGCAGTGACTCTTCAGAGCCCTGTATTGACAAAGCTTCCATGCCAGATGAAAAAGGAAAGCATAATTAAAGGGCCCAGATTCATTCTCACTGAACAGTCAAAAAAGGTGAATTTGGGGCTGAGAAAAAATAAACCAATAAGTGGCATATCAAGCAAAAGTATTGCTGTCATTGCAGGATGCACTTCACCTGCTAATCAAAAGGTAGTCCTTCAGGTATTGTGAAGCATAGCCAGATATCTACCCAATTCTTTTACACTGTCTTAGTACTCGGTCATTTACATCAATGATTCTTGGTTCTCTTCATAAAGTTACAACATTCTTACTCAAACAATAATTTAGAACATTCAGTGCTCCCAAGTTCTTCACGTTTCCTCCCACTTTTTCATTGTCCTTGGAGATTATTCCTAGATGTCTTCTGATAGAGAATCTAACCAATTAGTGGTCACTGAGATTCGTTAGGATTTCCAGAATTTACCCCACAACACATACAGAATGGTATAGAAAGATAGAACAATTCCATACAAGTCAACATGCAGTGCTTCTGTGCCAATTAGCAGGATGTGTCTGCCACCCTAATGCATATCTGCCACTCAAGGACAGTGACAAGTAATCATTTACCTGCTCTTGCTAAAACATCCTTTATGCTTTTCTGTGCTTCTCCTGGAGGTCTGTCTTTACCTTCTGTGAGACAAACTACATGTAATTAATCAAAAGTTGGTCCAGAGATAGAGAATTTTGTCTTGTTTTCTCTATCTAGTTTCTCCCATCAATATTAATTTGGCATTTGTTTTAATTTTCTTCAATTTTGTGATTGCTTTTGAATAAGATTTTCTCTATTCTACGTAGATAAATATCACATTCACAAAAATTCTATTACAGATCGGGGCTTGACTATGTCCTCTTGCTTTAATTCAAGACATACCTAACTGATGCTTGCCTCTTCCATCACTAAGAATAACATAGAATAGCATATCCAATATGAAATATAAGAACATTTGCCTCTTCTTCTAAATCACCCTTATAAGAATGAGATATTAGATATTTTACATAGTTTAAAATGCTTCAGTGTAGTCAGTTTAATATATATATATATATGTTTTCCCTTACAGTCTAGTGACAATTCTTAAAATTCGAAAAATCCCAATCAGAAAGAAACATTTGAAAGCCCTATTAAAAAGTCCACATTGCATAGAAGTTAATAGGTGCTTTAATTATTGTCTGTTTCAATTTAAGTATGGTCTACATCACCTATCTATCCATCTACCTATCATCTATCTATCTATCATCTATCTATTATCTATCATCTGTCTGTATTACCACAGGATATGTGAAAAATAGTTTTTCAGTGGTAAAATGGGTAATTTTTATGAAAATTATATTGGCTAACAATATTATACAGGCAATACTTCAACCATATGCATAATAATGTATAGCAAATTATTATATCATTTTACCATTTGAAATAACAGTAAAATTTTTCTTATTTATGTTCATGAAAATCATTTAAAAAATGTTTCAGAAACATAAGGTAGTAGGCAGAATTCTAAAATATCCTCCAAGATTCCAACTCCTTGTATACACACCCCATATATCTCTTCCCCTATGTAGGAATGAGACCTGTAAATACAATAGAATATCACTCCTGTGATTAGTTTATAAAGCAAAAGTGAATGGATTTTTAAGGTGTAATTAATGTCCCTAATAAGTTGACTTCAAGTTAATTAAAAAGGAAATCCTGGGTGGGCCTTACCCAATCCAGCAAGCCCTTTAAAATAGTTTTCAAAGCACCAGAGACATTCTCTCCTTCACCACGAAGAAGCAAATTTCTATGTTGTGAGAGTATTCTATGACAGGGAACAGCAGGCAGTCTCTGGGACCTCAGGAGTCCTACAACCACAAGAAGTTGAACTCTGTCAGCAACCAGAGAGCCTGTGAGAGGCGCTTGAGCCTCAGATGAGATTGCAGCCTTGTTAATTGATTTCAACCTTGTAAGACCCTGAGCAGAGGACCTCATTAACTTATTCCAGGACTCCTGACTCAAATGCTAAGGTAATAAATTTGAGTTTTTTTTGAGTCCTTAAGTGTGTTGTAATTTGTTACACAGCCATAGAATACTAACATAGATCATGTTGCCAAATTTCCCATGTAAATTTCCTCCTTTCTTACGTGAGATCATTAGTTTTGTCTTTGCTGAACAAACTGAAAATTATTAAATTGATGCTCTATAAAAACTCATGTAAAGACTTATGCAGACATAATTTGCTGGCATTTCATTCATTGCTCTACAACTATGTTTTTCAAATTAGGAATGTGTCTGGCACAAAAGTTAAAGCTGGTAGCCACATATGTGTATGGGAGTAGAAAGAAAAATTGGCACAGATTCTTAAAATAAAACATTTGGTCTTTAAAGAACTTTCTCACTGGTAGAAAGAATTGGGCCATGAGCCTCTTTCCTTGCCTTTCAAGGAAGTTAAGTTTCTTAAAAAAAAAAAAAAAAAAATCCTTCTCTGTGGATTTAGAAAGTTAGTGCAAAACAGATTAAACTTCATAGATGTTCATGTTAAATGCATTTTTAAAATACTTTAAATAATTCCACCCTGTCACTTTGTATGTTAAAAGCTGCCCAATTATCCTGATAATCAGCAAAATGAAGCACTAAAAACTTTAGAGTTGATGAAAGACAAGCAACCAATTAAAACATTGGACATGGTGGAGAACAGACTTATTTTGCATTGTCAGTTCATGAACATGTAAGACAGAATTTATGTTATTGTGAACATAGGCATAATTTGTAAAATCTTTTATGTCTTTGAGCTAAGACCCAGAGCTTGTTTGCTACTCACCAAAAATTTCAAGTTATATATTTGAGGACACACAATAACTTTTGAAACATACTTTTTGCACGTGAGAGGTGAAAGTTTATGAATTATATGATGGGGCATTCTTACTAATTTGTTGCTTGCTATCTTTTTAAACAAGTTTTTATGTGTATACTATTAAATTCTTTCATATTCCTATTTGTCATTCTTTTATTTTAATTTTTTGTCATTTGTTACCAAAGGTAAGGTAGTTTAATTTAATTTAGTTTTGCTATGTTTTTGTCAACATGCAGAGTTCTGTTGTCCTGAGAACAGCTGCTGTAGAGTAAGACAGTTAAAAAATATTCAACTAATTAAGATTGTTTTAAAAATAGTTGTATTGTTAAAGTCTTTTAATTTATAATTTATATGCTTTGAAACTTAACCAGGCCTCTCAGCCAGTCTCTGAGGATAATAGTTTCATTCAGGGTAGCGTAACATACTTATTGTCAGGTATATGTTTTGCTAATCGAATTTGCACTTCTAATCTAGAGGACTCTAGGGATAAATTTCTTACCCTCTATTTTACTTAGCTTACAACCCCATGGGTAAGAACAATTTTCATTATCTGAATTTTGCTCATCATAAAACTACAGCAGAAATAGTGAAGGGCAAGAAAGGAAATACTCTTTTGCTTATGCAAACATTATAACAAAAAGAGTTACATTTAAGAAATCATAGTATGCTGGATATTACACATGGAATGCATGCATTCTAAAAATAATTTATCCTATAGTTTAACGTAGAAATCTAGAACGTAATTATTTTCTATTTATAGCCATTTTTAAACAGAAGACATGTCTTCCTAATTTGTGCATTTTCCATTAAACATGCGTTATTTCCTCATTAAAATTTTTAATTAAATCATGTATGATCTAATTAATCTATTTTACTAATCCTGTTTTGAGTGCTAGTGTTCAAACTGATGTGGTAATGACATCAAATTACTTTATAAACAATACCAAGGGCATTATAGATAATGTTTTTATAGACAAACTTCATGTCTATTGAATGCTCTCACTAGTCAAAGATAATGCCCATGCAAAGTGGTTCTTGTCAATCATATTCTATAAATGCTTATGAGAATTTAGGGATAAAAATTCTAAACACATAATAATTAATTTTCCCTTCATTTTTACTTGTTAAACATGTGTAAACATACTTTATTTAATGTGAAGAACATTTAATGTGTAAGAACACAGCAGAATTTATACAATCTTGATTTCTAGTCTAATTACTTAAGCCTTATATAATTTATTTCATTTTACTTTTACCTTCATTGCTATGCTTTTATAATTTTCCACAGCAGTTTTTCTCTTCCAACTTTTTAATAATTTTCTAATTTTGACATTTATTTTTCCTTCCTTCCTTTCTTTCTCCCTTCCGTTTTCTTTTCTTTCCTCTTTTCTTCTTTCTCTTTTTTCTTTCCTTTTCTTTTTTCCTTCCTTCCTTCCTTCCTTCCTTCCTTCCTTCCTTCCTTCCTTCCTTCCTTCCTTCCCTCTTTCTCTTTTCTTTTCTTTTTTCTTTTCCTTTCTTTTCTTTCTTTTTTGAAGGAGTCTCACTCTGTCACCCAGGCTAGAGTGCAGTAGTGGATCTCCACTCACTGCAACCTCCGCCTCCCGGCTTTAAGCGATTTTCCGGCCTCAGCCTCCCAAGTAGCTGGGAGCTGGGATTACAGGCATGCAACCACTAGACCCAGCTAATTTCTTTTTTCTAGTAAAGATGAGGTTTCACCATGTCAGCCAGGCGGGTCTCCATCTCCTGACCTCATTTGATCCACTCTCCTCGGCCTCCCAAATCTCCGTTCTTTTTTCTTTCTTTGCTGCTTTTTAAGTTTATTGAAAGTTATGCACTCTGTGGTCCTCAGCAATTTTTAATGCCTCTGCTTATTTCTAGATGTTCGTTTTGGCTGTTAAATTGCATTATATTGCTCTAGGACAGATAATTTTTCTTTGATGACACTAAATAAGATTCTTTGTTTATTTTTTCAGCTGTTCTTTTATAATAATTTTAATAAAGATTGTGAAACAATTTCAGTCCAAGGAGGCAGCTGACCCAATGAGAGAACAATAGTGTGCCAAAAATGCTTTTGTCTGACCTCTCAGATGGGTGCTATCACTGAGAAGAGCTTTCATTTCAGTCAACATGACAGTGATAAAGTATGAGCTCTATGGCTGTGAACTCCCTTTGGATAATGCTTCATGACATATGGAAAATGTTTCCTGACTTATGAAAACTAATATGGGGACAGAATTTACTAAAAGGTTCAGGTCACTTGGGTGAAGGAAGCATTAACACAATCCTTAACTACAGTCTTTAAGTCATAAATATCTGACTCATGAAAGAAATATATTTATTTCACCCTTTCTGAGTTTTAAGAACCTGTAGGGAAAATAAAGATATAATCATATTCCTAATAGTGAGTGGGGAAATGCTTTAGTGAGTATCTAAATGAAATGTTTTATTTTCTTTAAAATAAGTGCATACACTTAAAATGACGATACATTTAATACTCTGTTTTGATAATTTTGGGGTTTTGTACAGTAAATGAAAAACTTTAATTTGGTTATTAGGTAAAAGTGTAGTATGGGCCGGGCGCGGTGGCTCACGCTTGTAATCCCAGCACTTTGGGAGGCCGAGGCGGGCGGATCACGAGGTCAGGAGATCGAGACTACAGTGAAACCTTGTCTCTACTAAGAATACAAAAAAAAAATTAGCCGGGCGTAGTGGCGGGCGCCTGTAGTCCCAGCTACTTGGAGAGGCTGAGGCAGGAGAATGGCGTGAACCCGGGAGGCAGAGCTTGCAGTGAGCCGAGATTGCGCCACTGTACTCCAGCCTGGGCGACAGAGCGAGACTCCGTCTCAAAAAAAAAAAAAAAAAAAAAAAAAAAAAAGTGTAGTATGTTTTAAAATAAATGTCAGTTGAAGAAATGAAATGGCTATTTGATTTGATAAATGCTGTACCTCTAGTGTTGTTTAAAACAAGCTAATTAGCAACTCTGGGTGCCTACAGTATGTCAGAAATTCAAGGCAGCTGCCACTAGAGAGTTGTAGTGCCTTATTTACCAACAAAGCGATCATTGTTTGGACAAAATATGTTTCTCCAGTCAGGAAAATTGACATGTTGCGAAGCAAAACTAAATTTAAATTTATGTTACTAGTTTGCAGATACAAACCTTATCACTAAATTAATTGACTTTCATCACTGTCTGTAACTAACTTTATGCAAACTTCTCTCCAAATCATTGAGAATTAAATCCAAAGTTCCCTCAGAATGACATCCCCAAGTATTGGCTTAGCTACAAAATTGCATTACTGAGGGCAACTTCCAGGCAGCAACAATGTGGCTAAAGCTCCAAACACTTTTTGAACATGGAGCCTTTTATTTTTTAAAGAAAAACAACTTAATTCTTTTAGTTATTTCTAATTTTATTTTATGTATTTCCTCAGGTACCCACCCTAGCCAGCATTAGCACTGATAGCATTTTGTACACATTAATGAACAATGTTCAAGCTGTTGACCCCTGATCTTCTTGATCAGGCTTTCTTAGATGGTGAACATATTCTGTCTCTACTGTGGGCAAAGTTCCCCAGGTACATGCATCAATAAAATCTTTAATAGAAGACCATCTAAGTCATCTAAGAGGCCAAAAGAGAAACATCTCCTAATGAGTACTGGACCCCAGAATGTCCCTAAACTTTATAATTCTTCTCAAATAAAAAGCCCCAGATCACTCCATGCAACAGCTGCTTATAAACAGGACAATCCTTGACACTACTCTGGTAGGATGGCAATCTTGATCCCAGACTGGGGCAAACCAGTACAGGGGAATTCAATATCTATCTTCAGCACTGCATTGCCCTGCCAACTTTTAATTGATGATCATTAAAATAAAGGCTCAAAAATTGGTCATATCAATTTTTTATTTCTCCTTGTTTAAAAATTTTTTTTTACTCATTACACATATATATGTTTATATGTGTGGTATAAGTGTGTATATTATATAAGTGTGTGTATATTATATATTTATACAACATGCACACTAATGTATATATATGTATATGTGTTTGTATGTGTATATATGTACAACATATATATATTCCACCATTTATATGCATGTATATATGTGTATGTGTAACACATATGCATATAAAAGGTGGAATATACCTTATATGTATGTAAGTAATCTTTAGTAGAAATCATCTAAGTCATCATATCTTAGAAGATCATCTAAGTTAGGAGCATATACATATACACACGTATGTATATGTATGTATATATGTATATATGTGAATATATGTGTGTATGTGTATATCTACACACATATATATAAGATATATATATTCCACCTGTTCTTCTTCCTTCTTATACTCTCATAAAATATTTTGACTTTAAACTTTGTTTCCTTCTCTCCTGTATTTAGCCAATTTTTAAGTTTTCCTTTTGAAATCTGTCTTCAGATAAATAAATAGATAAACAGATGGATAGATGATGTAATCTTCTGAATGTTTCTCCCTACATTGCTATTAACTAACCAAAATTAGTCTTATTAGATAAATTGATTTTTAGCATGGGGTATGACTTTCTCTGATAGTGTGTTATATCAGGAAAGTGCATAAAACATGGAGTAATAAACTTGGAATTTCATTCCAACATTTCCTTGCTCTGTGACCTTAACTACATTATGTAGTCCCTCAGAGATGTATATGTTCAGTATGTGAGTTGGGTGGTAGAATCCCTTCTGTATGCCTAATAGGGCCACTGCAGAGAATAAATTAGAACAGTGCTTCTCACACTGAGGGGAAGTTCAGGAACTTATATATGTATGTATATATATTTTTATTCCAGTACATTTTTAGACTATACTTTTGTAAAATACAATCAATAAAAGTTAGTTACTACAAAATTGAAGTGAAAAATCAAAAAAGAAAACAAAATATATAAAATACGTGTCATATTTTATCATTAGATTTGATTGGCCTAAAATTACTCTGTCAAATAACCTTAACAATTTGTAAGCATTTACTCAGTTTTTCTAACGATTTAATTGGGAACTAAAAGCAAACTGTTATAATTTTTTTTCTTTTTTAACCATTTTATATTTATTTCATAAGGTTATTTTCTTGTCTGTAGTTGCCTTTTACTTCTAAACAGGATTTCTCTCTTCCACAAATAAACCTTTTAAAACATATAAATAGGCACAACATAAAACAGTTTTGCTCTAAAGACTGCTATATTAGGCTGTTAACTTTATTTCACATGCCAATTTGTTCTTAAATTTATCTGCCATGCAAGTGCTACATAAATAGAATATTAAAAAAACAGCAAAGACAAACATTATAAAATGGAACTCATAAAAATTCAATACATTTGTATTAGTCCATTCTCATGCTGCTAACAAAGACATACCCTGGTCTAGGTAGTTTATAAAGGAAAGAGATTCAATTGACTCACACTTTTACATGGCTGGGACAGACTCAGGAAGCTTAGAATCATGGCAGAAGGGGAAGCAAACACATCCTTCTTCACTTGGCAGCAGGAGAGAGAATGAGTGTCCAGCAAAGGGGGGAAGCCCCCTTATAAAACCATCAGATCTCCTGAGAATTCACTATGATGAGAACTGGGTGGGAGAAACCACTCCCATGATTCAATTATCTCTACCTGGTCCCTCCCACAACACATGGGGATTAGGAGAACTACAAGTTGAGATTTCTATGGGGACACAGCCAAACCATGCCAATATTCAGTATGATAAAAGATCTTACTGTAAAGTAAATTCTTTTCATTATCTTACTGCCCCAAAATGTCACCTTTTTAACTTTGTAATAATCTTGTATCTTCTACTTCTAGTTGTCTATACAAGACTCCAATACACCTGGCTGTTTTCAATTAGTATTATGATATATGAGAAAATTTAATCCACAAGTTTTATTTTAAGCCTCTGGATCTGAGTATGAATCTGGATAAAACATATTTTTTAGGGGCATACGAGTGCCTTATTGCAACAATACAATACAAATTGTTACAGAAGTGAAGTGTGGGAAATTTTAATAGTACTAAAAGAAATCTAGGCAAAAGAATAATGCTGCTTTCTTAGGAAATACAACATGATGTGTTAATAATAATAGTCTAAAGGGAATCTATGCCTTCAGTTAATTTTTTTAAAAACAGATATTTTGAAAACTATGGCCTGCTTCTATAAATCCAAATGCTACATAGTAAGATAGGTTACAGACAAACTATGTTTGTCTTTTATAAGTCTGTTTTGTGCTTCTTTTCACCTATGTGTATGATGCTTTTGCAGTAAACTCAGATGAAGCACAAAAAAATAGTATTTACTTAGCACTTGAAATAACTCATAGAAATAGGATTTATTTTTTAAGACACTAATAGTTTTAAATGCGAGGAAACTGAGGTACTTAAAAGTCAAGTACAGTGCCTCTAGTCTTCCAGTTTGTCCAGAGCAGGGCAGAATACTGAGCCAAGCTGTCTGTCCAAAGAGATTTTCTTTAATGCTATGACATATTGTGTTTTATATAATTAAAATGCTAACTTGGATCTATACAACTCATTTTCTCTAAAGAGTTCAGAGCACATTTCTATTATTCTCATCATCCTTTTTGTTAAGATTTCAAGCAGCTTGAGTTTTCTATTAGGTAAGCAATAAAAACTAAAATTAGGCTTACGTTAAAAATGAAAAAATAGGGATAGAGATATGTAAAGTGATTTGTTCAAGGTCACACAGCAAATCAATAAAAGAACTAGAATTAAAATATGTCTTATACTTTTCCTGTTTTAAACTTTTTCATAAAATACCTCTTACTGGTTCTTTTCTCTTATGAAATCTGAACTATTACACAGAAATGAAGAGATGACTTTTAAAGGAATTGTTATATAACATCCTAGGAAAGTTAAAATATGTAAAGAATAGTACAGAGAAAGAAACACTCTTTCACATCATTTGAAAATCTAGGTTAGAGAATGTTTTAAATTTCCAGTTAGGATATCTCCAGGACCACACACAATCTGCCATGCATTGCACATAGCAGATTGTTAATCAGTGCTTATAGAGTAAATACATACATGAATGAGTCTAGTAATAAAAATGATATTTACACAAAATAAAATAAATTATCACATGTAAAAGAACTCTTTCATTCATTTGTTTGTGTACAATACATAGCAGGCAATAAATTAGTTACTTTGACTACAGGGCTCATTTTATGATCTCTATGAGCTTATAATCACGCCAAGGAAACACAAGTAAAAAGCTAAAAAGCCAGTTTATTCACAGAAGGTAAAATAATGTAACCTAGATGGGCATGGGTGCCCTAGTGGGCATCTATCTACAGGGTCTTGAAGTAAGCCAAGCTTGGTAAATGTTATGCATTCCAGACAGAAGTAAGCACATACATGTCCCAGAAGAAGCAGTTAGTGGCAGCGATTCATTGTGAAGGGAACACAAAGTTCAAGGAAAAAAGAAAATGTAAATTTAGGACTCGTGGATACACACACATTTAATGTTTTTCTACTTTAATTAAAAGATTTGAAGAAAATTTTTGAAATGTCAGCGGTAGCTCAGTTTGTGGCAGATGCAGTGTGCTGGCATAGGGCACCATCCCTTTCGTTTTCAGGTGGATAGCTCTAGAATCCAAGGACTGGAAGGCTGAAAAGTTTATGAACTAGATTTCTTTAAAAGTGGAACTCAGGATGCAAATCAGATTTCACCAATTTGAAGTTTGCACTTGTGTGAGATTTTGAAGAAAAAAGGACCATCTTCCAGCTGCATCTTCTTGTGCAGCTAATAGCTATGATTTTAAAGATATTGTTTTTTTATTCTATTTTGCTGGGCATTTGTATCCTAGTCTATGGGTTCTTTTTTTTTTTTTTTTTTTTTTTTTTTTTTAACACCAGGTCTTGCCCTGCCACCCAGCAGCAGGCCGGAATGCGGTGGTGCAATAATTGTTCACGGCAGCCTTGACCTTCTGAACTCAAGTGGTCCTCCCACCTCAGCCTCCCAAGACTGAGACTACAGGTGTATATCACCATGCCAGGCTAATTTTTAAAATTTTTTGTAGAGATGGAGTGTCACCATGTTGCCCAGAATGATTTCAAACTCCTGAGCTCAAGGGATCCTCCCACCTCGGCCTCCCAAATTGCTGGGATTATAGGTGTTAGCCACCGTGTCCAGTCCCAGCTCAGTGGGTTTAAGAGGCATTTAGAGCAGGAATGTCAGGAACTTCCTGGGACTGGAGAGCAGCTAAGGCCAAGCACTCTTGAACACAACAGCTCACCTGGCAGCTTCCCTGATCCCCACCTTCTGCATACTGTAGAATGATAGTGGTGTTCTGGGACCCGGGCAAAATTCCACTCCTCCAGCGATTTTAAGGGCACCCGATTCCCTGCACTAAATGCCTTTCCCATTTAAGCAGCTGTAATTGTTTATTTCTTACAGCAGAATCAGGCATATGTTTGGTCATATGGTTTTATGAAAATAAGAAGTAAATGAATCTGTTACCATTCTAAAGGAAATCTTGATGTATACATCTTAAATGTTGCTAGACATATTGCATTCTGGGCCAATTAGATGAGTCAAACTATGGGCTCCAAGAGGGACAGTTGGGGTCTTATTTACTTCTCATATCCCTCATTTTATGTGACATCTAACACAAAATAATAGCTTCTCAGGAAATCACTGCTTATTGAACGAAATCAATCAAATGCGATTTCATCAATTTATAGTAATTTATTCTTTTTTCTATAGTTTCGTTTAAAAGTATCCTGTTAGGTATAAGTTAACTGTGACTGAGATTATCTAGGGGTTTCCATTTTAATATTCAAGTTAACAGATTTTACCTCTAGAACATTTTGGTGATCTGTTTAACAAATTGACATTAATTCTGTCATTTTAAGTTGTGATATAGACACTAAACAACAATTTCCACCCTACCTAAGGTAGCCATTCCAGCCAAACCCTGAAGGGGACATAGTTAAATTTGACTTCCAGGAACACTTAATAATTATTATAAAGTCATTTTATCAGAATGTTGGTGAAAAATGATGGCATTTTTGTCTTCCCTAGTTCTCCTTATTAACAAAATGAAGTAAAACTCCTTAATAGGTTTTAATTTTGTTGTGTTACACATCCAAAATAAAGAGGCTTTAACTCACTGCTAAATAGTCTGGCTGAAGTACAAACAGTTCAAGACAGTCATTCAGAATTATTTTTATTATTTCTTTATTGATTATATCATACATAAAATATAACAACAATGTAGTGCATACAAGATGGCAAAGATTATAACGAATGCAATATCATAAATGGATAGCAAGCATATAGTTTTCTGTCAAAACCAGACTTATATACATGATCCAAGATATAAATATCAAATTAAAGTCTAAATGATGTCTGCAAATTTACTTTCTGAGCTTCAAACTCTTTATACATTTACTAGTAAGCAAAGCAATATAAATAGAAACAAGCCACGGCAGACTTTCCATGAGAAAGGGGCCTAAAAAGATCTCCTCCAGTGTCCACTTTTTCTCTTTATAGCTCTCCCTCTATTTTCCTCAAAAATCTCAACTGATACCTAGGATAGTCTTGACATTTGTTTCCTCTGGGCATGTAACTATAAGCAGCAGCAAAGCCACATCACCTGGTACGAGCTTCGCATTTGCTCTTCTGATTATGGCAGGCTCAAGAAATCAACTTTATCCTAGTCACAGCCAGTGGGTTGTTTTTATCTGCACCTCCAGAGTGTTTTGGCCTAGCACGATCTGTCTGATGGGAGGAAAAATATGTTGAAATATGTGGACACTTTCGGTGAAAAAGCATTAAGGGCAGTAATATGAAGGGAATTTAGAAAGTAGAAATTACTCATGCTCTCTATTCCTTTGATGTTTCTGACAGATTGAGACAGTGAGAACAGACATTCCCATAGAGAATGGGTATGTTCTGGGATACTTCTTGAAGACTTGGGAACAATTGTTCGAGTCTTGCTTATTGGTTGGGGAGAATTATTTTATGATTCTGCATTTTTATTGTTCTACCAATTCTGTTACTTATGCTGTCTTTCAGCAACATCTCCACCTCATATACCTTATTAATATTAACACATTACAGAATGACCCAAATTAATAAAAAGAAGTTTAAGCAGGGCATTTCCAAGATGATATGATATAGCAATTCTATTGAGTCAATGGAAGATTTTGGTTCATGGAGTGATTTTTTTGTTTTTTAAATCGTACACATGTAGGGGGCACAAGTGTAGATTTAACACATGAACATATTGCTTAGTGGTGGTCTGGGGTTTTAGTATAACCATGTCCCAAAGAGTGTGTATTGTGCCTATTAAGTAATTTCTCATCCCTCAACTCCCTCCCACCCTCCCACCTTTTGGAGTGTACCACTCTTTCTGTCCATTTTATTTAGCTCCCATTTTCAAGTGAGAACATGTGTTATTTGAATTTCTGTTTTCTGAGTTATTTCACTTAAGAAAATGGCCTCAGGGAGTGATGTTACAGCCCAGGATCTCTCTCTAAATAGAGAGAAAATGAGACTAACAACCAGATAGTAAGAATGCGTGTGTGTGTGTGTGTGTGTGTGTGTGTATACACATATATATAGTGAGAAGAAGAGCGGTGAGAGTGAACCATAAATTGAGCCTAGAGCCAAAAGATTGGGTTAGCATGTTAGAGGCAAGTCGGTGGTCAAAGACAAGAAAGCTTCCTTTAGTCAAATAAAACACGAAGACATAGAGGCATAGCACGTAAGGAAACAGATCATAAAGTACCAACAGGCCCTTGCAGAAAGCTACAATTGCATGTCAAATGGCTACTACAGATTGCTAGTAAGATGGTCCTACATCAGTACAGTTAGCTGAAAGGTAAAAAATGCATTTGCTTTGTCTCCATAATATCAAAATGTCTCTTTGTGAGTTTCCTATAAATTACAGTAAATACCTTTTTAAACTACAGTTTTCCCAGATTGTTTCATATAAGTAAAATTTTAAAGGCTGAAAAAGTCTTGAAATTATGCCATCTTCTTAAAAAATCCCCCGGGTATTTTTTCGGTCCATAAATATTCATAGACACATAATTGTTTGGTCTGCTAGTTAATCATTCATGTTTGGTATAAGATGAAAATGCACGTGAATAAACCAAAAATATCCCCTATTATGTCTTTAATATTTAGTGTTTGCTGTATGCTTCAACCATGCTTTAACACAAAATTAAGGTTTCTCTAATAAAGGGTCCAGATCTTATAGCAGGCCCACCTGTTTGTCAGATATTTTCATTTTATTTTCCTGATTCAGATGAAATGCTGTTTATGAGATTCAATTTCTAAAATAGCCTTTTGGCAAAAGGTTGGGACCATTTTTATATCTTATCTTCTGTCCATTGCAACATGTGTTATTACACTGTATATGCAATTTATATATGCATTTGTTAGGTAGAATCCAGCAAAAGGAGGAAAAAAAGAGAAAGCTTTAAATGGGCGATTTTCAGGTCCATACTTTCCTCAGAAAGCAATATGGGGAGGAATGCCAGCCTCTTGGTGAGACTGCATTATGATCTAGTGACCCTGAAAATAGGGTCAGAAGGAGGTCTCCCTGCTAACTGGAAAACTAATCAATATAATTCAATATAAGAACTAGATGCCCCATATCACATAACTTCTCTCCCTTTCTGTTCCTCTTCACTATCAACCCTGAGACTCTAGCCTCTGCCACTTCATGCTTTTCCCACCATTACCCACACACCCATGGTCCTGCATTTAGGCGAGGGCTAACAGAAAAACGTTATATTATTGTCATTTTTGTGTAAAAATAAAGAACTTTCGATGGAATGTCATTTAAATATTCAACTTGTTTGAATTGAGATGTGTTTGTTTGAAATAAGATAAAATTTACTTCACTTAAAACAACAACTTGGGAATGTAGCCTTTTGCATCTGGTAAAATAAATGTACTAAATTATATTTTTCCTAATAGATACATTTTATTGATTATACCAAAACCCAGTTATTTCAATTTGTAGGAGGTTAGCCCAGAAACTTCTCTGTGGATTGGTCTGCATTTGATTCAGCTCAGGTGCAGTGACTGAGGAGGAAAGCAAGACAAAGGATAAAAGGTCACTGGTGACTAATTTTCTGAAAACTAGCAGCTTGTGTAAGTAATAGAACATTTATTGCCTTTCTATGTTGTCCCGGCAATGAGCTAGAAAATCCATAAGAATTCCCAGCCCTCGCCTTTATTAAGGCATAGCCCTGGATTAGTTTAATGTGCAATTTAAAGTCACTGCCTGCCAATACTTTGCTTACTCTTCTTAAGTAGGGCCATTTTCCACCCTTTCCCCCCCAATCAAGTTGTCAAAAAGAAAAAAAAAAAAAAGAGGTGTGCTTTCCTTAATCATTTAGAATGAGTCTTTTTCCAATCTCAGTGATACATTTATTTTTTACATAGTATAGATCCTGATAAAATTACCAACCCCCAGTGAAGCTCTTTAATTTTCCTGATAAGTTTCTTGAAGTGTGAAAAGTAAGGCTTGTTCCCTGGTGCCCATCCAGCTCCTTGCCGAGATGTTCCTGGCCACAATATTTCAGTGCTTATGAGACAATGAGGAATCCAAGGACCGGATCGTTTTATTAAATATTCTAAAATACAATCACAACACCAAAGTAACTTTTAAGACTCAAAGTGTTTGTCAACTAAGAAAAACTTTCAAGTATTTAGAAAAAAATCAATCTTGATATAGTAACACTATCAGATAAGCAGATAAGGAAGGGAACTAACATTATTTAGTGTTAAGCATTTTGTATATTTTATCAACTAAACATCATAAAATACACTGCAGCATAATCTTTTTAAGAATGAGGAAACTGTAATTCAGAATAGTAAACTAAGCAAAGTTACAGAACCAAAAGAGTTGGTGAGTTTTGCCATAACAGAAATATCCTTAATTCTTTTTATACAATTCTATACTGCCTTCCAGAAGCATGTTGTGAGATAAAAAATCCTTCAGGGCTTCTGATACTATGTTATATATGTTATAAACAGGATCTTTTGAAACCTCTTAAACATGTTTGAAAATGACAACTACGCTTTTTTTTCTCTTTGCTTTCTTAAACCAAGGATATTCTCCCCAAATAATTTGTCTTGTAAATAGTTTTAAAGAATATTTTAGTCCAACCTCAATAGAGTTTAATAATACACTCTGGTTAGCAGCTCCATCATGCCTTTCAGGAGGAACCCTGGCAGGTACAGGTTAGTATTGCTCACTTGCGCTTTCTCAGGGGCCAGCAGGAAGGGAAGCAGGATGAGGCAAAGGCATCTCTCTTCTCTTTAAGCACATGATGTGGATGTTGCAGAGAACACACCCCTTCACATAGCTTAGGCCATAATTTGACCACAAAGCCCCACCCAGCCAGAAGAAAAGCTGAGTAAAAGTATATGCACTCTGGAAAGCCATTTGTCCTGCTACACTTCTATTACTCTAGACAATGAGAAGAACAAATCTGAGTCTCTGCCACCAATATATTCTGAAGGAATGAAAAATAAAACTCAAATGTACACTAAAAAGGAAACTTGATTCAATGAATAGATGGCAGTACTTATACATAAAGCCAAATGACTTTTTTTAAAATCGGAAAGCTCGCTTTTCAAAGCAAGTATATTGAAGTATTTATTTAGCAAATATTATCTGAAGAAACCAAAATAAATTATGCTAGACACAAATATTTGCTAAAGGACCTCAACTTCCCTCTTGTACTGTAAAGGCAGGGACAGTCCAACATATGACCAAAGGCTCCAGAGCAAACTAAAAGCAGCTGGTTCTAACTGGAAAGTGGATTGATGTTTCCTACTTAACATTTATTTTTCATACAAATTTTGCATACTGGAACATAATATATTTATTTTAATATAAAATAATGTTTTCAGTTACTTAAACCTCAGATAAAACACACAAAAAATTTCCATTTTGAGGAACAATGTATAAATTCCAAAAGGCAAATATAAGGTAATTCAGGTGGCAGAAAGGTAATTATTATGTATTTTGATGACTGACAAATTTCTGATCTTTGAGGCCATCACACAGAAGTAGATTAACAGATTACCAAAGATAAAATTCTAGAATTTCAATACAGTAAAAACAAATAACAATAAACTGAGGAAAATATTTGCATGAACTGTGTCAGAAGACTACTGTAGAAAGAATATATTTAAACATATTGGAAAAATACTGTTTCTAATAGATAAATGGATATATCAAAGAATAGAAAATTCAATGAAATATAAATGGTAAACAAATATATTTTAAAAGGCTTATTCTCAATAATAATAAAATATAAGTATACTTTGTTTCATCGTGCTTCACTTTATTGCACTTTGCAAATATTTCGTTTCTTTCAAATTGAAAGTTTGTGGCAGTCCTGCATCAAGCATGTCTATTGATGTCATTTTTCCTAACAGCTTCATGTGTCTGTGTCACATCTTGATAATTCTCACAATATTTCAAACTTTCTCGTTGTTATTATATCTGTTATGCTGATTTGTGATCAGTGATCTCTGATGTTACTGTTGTAATTGTTTTTGGGTATCACAACTATACCCATGTAAGACAGTAAACTTAATTGATAAATATGGTGTTTGTTCTGACTTCTCCACCAGCTGACCACTCTCCAGTCTTTCTCCATCTCCTCCACCCTCCCTATTCCTTTAAATACAACATATTTAAATTAGGCCAGTTAATAACCCTACAATGGCCTCTAAGTGTTCAAGTGAAAGAAAGAGTCTCATGTCTCTCACTTAAAACCAAAAGCTAGCAATGATTAAGCTCAGTAAAGAAAGCATTTGGGAGGCTAAGATAGACTGAAAACTGGCCTCTTGTGCTAAACAGTTAGCCAAGTTGCGAATCCAAAGGAAGTTCTTAAATTAAAAGTGTTACTTGAGTGAACACATGAATGATAAGAAAGCGAAATGGCCTTATTACTGATAGGCAGAAAGTTTTAGTGGTCTGGATAGATCAAACCAGCCACAACATTCCCTTAAGCCAAAGCCTAATCCAAAGCAAGGCCCTAACTTTCTTCAAGCCTTCAAGCCCATGAAGGCTGAAAGGAGTAAGGAAGCAGCGGAAGAAAGTTGGGAAGGTAGCAAAAGTTGGTTCATGAGGTTTAAGAACAAAGCTATCTTCATAACATGAAAGTGCAAGGAGAAGCAGCAAGTTCAGATGGAGAAGCTGCAGCAAGTTATTCAGAAAATTCAGGTAAGATAATTGATGCAGGTGGCTACACTAAACAACAATGTATGTAGGTGGAACAATGACTAAACAATTAATGTGGATGGAACAGCTTTACATTGGAAGAAGATGCCATCCAGGACTTTTATTAGTCCAGTTAATAATCTTACAATGGAGGAGAAGTCAATGCCTGGCTTCAAAGCTTCAATGGACAAGCTGACTCTCTTGTTAGGGACTAATTCAGCTGGTTGCTTGAAGTTGAAGCTGATATTCATTTACCATTCCAAGAATTCTAGGGACCTTAAGAATTATGTTAAACCTCTGCCTGTGCTCTAAATATGGAACACAGCCTGGATGACAGCGCATCTGTTTATAGCATGGTTTACTGAATGTTTTAAGCCTACTGTTGAGACTACTTTACAGAAAAAAAGATCTCTTTCAAAATGTTACTGTTCACTGACAAAACAACTGGTCACTCAAGAGCTCTGATACAGACAAGTAAGGAGATTAATGTTGTTTTCATGTTCACCAGTACAACATCCGTTCTGCAGCCTTTGGATGAAGGAGTAATTTTGATCTTCAAGTCTTATTATTTAAGAGATATATTTTGTAAGGCTATAGCTGCCATAGATAGTTATTCCTCTGATGGATCTGAGCAAAGTAAATTGAAAGCCTTCTGAAGAGGCTACTTCATTCTAGATTTCATTAAAAAAATTCACGATTTATGGGAAGGGTTCAAATATCAACATTAACAGGAGTTTGAAGAACTTGATTCCAACCTTCACAGATTCCTTTGAGTGGTTCAAGACCTCAGTGGAGGAAGTCACTGTAGATGTGGTGAAAATAGGAAGAAACTAGAATTACAAGCAGAGCCTGAAGTGTATCTGAATTGCTGCAATACAATGATAAAACAAATGGATGAAAAGTTGCTCCTTATGGATGAGCAATGAAAGTGATTTTTTGAGATGGAATCTACTCCTGGCGAAGATACTGTGAACACTGTTGAAATGACACAAAGAACTTGCAATATTACATAAACTTAGTTGACAAAGCAGCTGCTGGATTTAAGAGGATTGACTTCAATTTGGAAAGAAGTTATACTGTGGGTAGAATGCTATCAAACAGCATTGCATGCTATGGAGAAATACTTTGTGAAAGGAAGAGTCAGCAGCAAACTTCATTTTTTACTTATTTTAAGAAATTGTGACAGCCACCCTGCAAACATTACCCTGATCAGTCCAGCAGCTATGAACATCAAGGCAAAATCTTGTCAGCAAGAGATTAGGACTCACTGAAGGGCTCAGATGTTCAATAGCATTTTTTAGCAAAAAGAAAATGTTTTAATTAAGGTATGTACTTTTTTTAGACTTAACGCTATTGCCCACTTAATGGACTGTGTAGTGCAGTGTAAACATAACTTCTATATGTGCCATGAAAGCAAAAAAAAAAAAGTTTGTGACTTGCTTTATTGTGATATCCACTTTATTACAGTGGTTTGGAACCAACTCCACAATATCTCTGAGGTACACGTGTATTTGGAATAAAATTCCCCAAAAGTAAAAGATGCTGTTGTAGAAATATTGCCTGAAATAGGAAGTTGTAAACAAAATTTAAAGCTTCAGTAAGAAGAGGATGTAACTTTTAGTTCAACATATTGGGTAGCCTAAATTGTTTTTAAACTATCTGTACAAAATTGAAAAATACAACAAATATTTTAAAAGGCAGACCAAGACTGTTATAATTTAACTTGGTAACATATGTAGACAAGTTCCAGAATAAATAAATTTTTAAAAGAATCTGTTTTGTTAATAATAAAATCCATTTTAGAAAGTGTTACTTTCCTAATTTTTAATGAACATTTTTAGAGCATTTTTAAATTCAGAGAAAAATTGATAGGCAGTTACAGAGATTTCCCATATATTCCCTGACCCCACACATTAGTAGCCTCCCACATTATCAACATCCCTAATCAGAGTGGTACATTTGTTAAAATCAATAAACCTATATTGATGCAGCATTATTCATAGTCCATCATTTACATTAGGGTTCACTCTTGATATTGTACATTCTTTGGACTTTACATGTGAATAATGATATATATCCACAAATGTAGTATCATACAGAGTAATTTCACTGCTCAAAGAATCCTCTGTGATCCGCCTATTTATGCGTCTCTTTCCACAATCTTTGACAGTCACTAATTTATCGTTTCCAGAATGTCATAAAGTTGGAATCATACAATATCGTATAGTGTAAACATAGATTTTACATGCACTGCAAAATGTAGTCTTTTTCAGAATAGCATCTTTGACTTAGATGCATTTCAGTTTTTTCCATGTCTTTTCATGACTTGATAGCTCAGTTCTTTTTAGTATTGAATAATATTTTTAAACTAAAACCAAATGATCATCTCAATTGATATGGGTTGGCTGTGTCCCCACCCAAATCTCATCTTGAATTGCAGCTCCCATAATTCCCACATGTTGTGGGAGGGACCTTGTGGGAGATAATTGAATCACGGGGGCAGTTTCCCTCATACTATTCTTGTGGTAATGAATAAGTCTCATGAGATCTGATGGTTTTATAAGGGGTTTTCCTTTTCACTTGGCTCTCATTCTCTCTTGCCTGCCACTTTGTAAGATGTGACTTTTGTCTTCTGCCATGATTGTAAGGCCTCCCCAGACACATGGAACTGTGAGTTCTTAAACCTCTTTTTCTTTATTAATTACCCAGTCTTGGGTAGGTCTTTATCAACAGTGTGAAAATGGACTAATACATCAGTAGATGCAGAAAACGTTTTTAATAAAATCCAATATTCCTTCAAAAGAAAAATCCTCAAAACAATCAGGCATTGAAGGAATATACTTCAAAATAATAAGAGCCATCTGTGACTAACCCACAGCCAACATCATACTGAATGGGCAAAAACTGAAAGTATTCTTTGTAAGAACCAGAACAAGACAAGGTTGCCCACTCTCACCACTCCTATTCACCATAGTACTGGAAGTCCTAGCCAGAGTGATCAGGCAAGAGAAAGAAATGAAGGTATTCAAATAGGAAATGAATATAAGTCAAACTGTCTTTTTTCACTGACAATATGATTCTATACCTACAAAATCCTAAAGATTCTATGAAAAGCTTCCTAGAAAAAACAAACCAATTTAGTAAAGTTTCAGGATACAAAAAAAAAAAATATGCAAAAATCAGTAACGTTTCTATACACTAATAATGTTTAAGCTGAGCCAAATCAAGGACACAATCCCATTCACAATTGCCACAAAAATAATAAAATACCTAGGAATCCACCTAACCAAGGAGGTGAAAGATCTCTACAGAAATTATAAAACATTGCTGAAAGAAATCATAGATTACACAGACAAATGAAAAAATATTCCATGTTCATGGATAGGAAGAATCAATAATGTAAAAATGGCCATATCGCCCAAAGAAATCTATAGATTCAACACTATTCCTATCAAATTACCAAAGTCATTTTTTTCACAGTTAGAAAAAAAATTAATAAAATTCATATGAAACCAAACAAGAGCATCAATAGTCAAAGCAATCCTAAGCAAAATGTACAAAGCTGAAAGCATCACATAGCCAACTTGAAACTACACTACAAGTTTACAGTAACCAAAATAGCATAGTACTGGTACAGAAACTGATAAATAGACCAATGGGACAGAATAAAGATCCCAGAAATAATGCCACACACTTAAAACCATATGATCTTCAACAAAGTCAACAATAATAAGCAATGGGGAAAGGACTCACTATTTAATAAGTTGTGCTGGGATAAGGAGCTAGCCATATGAAGAAGAATCAGACTGGACCCTTACCTTTCACCATATACAAAAATTAACTCAAATGAGTTAAAGATTAAATGTAAGACCTAAAACTATAAAAGTCCTAGAAGAAAACCTAGGAAATACTCTTCTCGACATTGGCCTTAGCAAAGAATTTATGGCTAAGTCCTCAAAAGCAATTGCAACAAAAACAAAAATTGACAAACCATACCAAATTAAACTAAAGAGCTTCTGCACAGCAAGATAAACTATCAACAGAGTAAACAGACAACCTACAGAATGGGAGAAAATATTTGCAAACTATGCATCTGATGAAGGTGTAATACCCAGAATCTATAAGACACTTGAACAATTCAACAAGCAGAAAGCAAATAACCTCATTAAAAAGTGAGCAAAGGACATGAACAGACATTTCTCAAAAGAAGACATACAAGCAGCAAACAAACACAAAAATTCAACATGCGAACAGCCAACAAACACGAAAAAAATTCTCAACATTGCTAATCATCAGAGAAATGAAAATCAAAACCACTATGAGATACCATCTCATACCAATCAGAATAGCTATTATTAAAAAGTCAAAAAACAACAGATGCTGGCAGGCTGCAGAGAAAAGGGAACACTTATACATTGGTGGTGGGAATATAAACTAGTAAATCCACTCTGGACAGAAATTGAAGATTTCCCAAACAAAACAGAACTACCATTTAACCCAAGAATCCCATTATTGAGTATATACCCAAAGGAAGATAAGTAATTCTACCAAAAAGACACATGTACTTATATGTTCATCACAGCACTGTTCACAATAGCAAATAAATGGAATTAACCCAGATTCTCATCAATCATGGACTGCATAAAAAATGTGATACATATACACTATAGAATACTATGCAGCTGTAAAAAGGAATGAAATCATGTTCTTTGCACCAATATGGATGCAGCTAGAAGCCATAATCCTAAGTGAATTAACACAGGAATAGGAAACCAAATACTGCATGTTTTCACTGATAAGAGGGAGCTAAACATTTGAGCACACTTGGACATAAAGATGGGAACAATAAACACTCAGAACTACTAGAGAGAGAATAGGAAGGGGTGGGGGCAATGGTGGAAAGCCTACCTACTGGGCACTATGCTCAGTACCTGGGTGATGGGATCATTCCTAACCCAAAACTAAGTTCCAAACAATATAACCATGTAGCAAACCTGCACGTGTACCCTCTTAATCTAAAATAAAAGTTGAAATTTAACTAAAACAACTTCGAGCCCCTACAAATAAAACACAACAAAATAATATTCCATTCTGTGGGTGTACTACAGTTTATCCCTTCATTCATTTACTACAGGACATCTTGGTCATCTCCAAGTTTTGGCATTTATAAATGAAGCTTCTGTAAATATCCATATTCAGATTTTTGTGTTGACATATGTTTTCAACTTCTTTATGTAAATATCAAGGAGCACATTTGCTAAATTGTGTGGTAAGAGTACATTTAGTTTTGTAAGAAAAGATCCAGCTTTTTTCCAAAGTGGCTGTAGCATTTTGCATTCCCATCAGCAATGAATGAGAGTTCCTGTTGCTCCACATCTTCACTAGCATTTGGTGTCTTCCTATTGCTTTTATGTTCTGTTGTTTTTGTTTTGTTTTGTTTTGTTTTCCCCACCAATTGACTTATAGGAGTAATCCACTTCAGAAAACTTCTAAAATTTATCTAATGGTGACTGTAAAAGCTAAGGGACCTGCTTAAATTTCTGTACAAATCTGGGAAAGAAAGTGTCAACATAATGAATTCAACAGAGTGTGGTGAGAAGGAATAAAGGTTTTTTTTCCATATACTTAAATCTTACTAAGCCCAATTCATTTAGTAAAATAGTTATCCTTCTTGAACACATTTGTGTTCATACTAAACATATTTATACCTATATATATTTCACTTATCTACTAAAATGAGATTGTATTATATGCAGATATTTCCTTTTCACTTTATTTATAATATTTTATGGCCTTTTCAGGAAAATTCACACAGACATGCTGAATTATTTTAAATAGCTGACTGCATGACTCTGTCAGAATTCATGCAAACATTTTCTTATTGATAATTTAAATTGTTGCCAGAATTTTGTCCGTATAATGTTGCTATAAGCATTCCTGAATATATATCCCATACATGGAGACATATTTATATAAATGTTTATAGCAATAAAGTGTTATTTTTGTTGCTGTTTTTACTAATTGATATACATTGAATTCCCAAATTTAGATTGCTTTATCAAAATTTGTGTTGGGTGATTAAAATGGGCTCAGATACAGTGTTTGAGTATGCTGCTTACAGAGTTCACTTATATATTATCAAAAGAATAGACTGAATAGCTTTCATAATTCTGTTTTTTCCCCCACATGTTCAATTTTAATACTTGTCTACATTTGAAAAGACTTCCGTGATTGTGATTAATATGAATCTTAGAAGGATTGAAAGTACACAACTACATTGCATATTAGGAATGCATTCAATATGACCTGGCAGCAAATTTGCTCTTCTTATTTCTGGGTGAAATATATAACATGACAACAGATTGCTTTTGTTTCTGACTTGATAGCTGGTTTGTACTGGTATTGGCTAAAGAATTCCCGTTGGAATCAGCCCACATCTAGTCATTAGGATTTTTAAAAAGCAGGCAGATTATTGCATTTTAAAATCTTTGTAACTCAAATCTTCAGACTTTTCAAAATGCATCTGATTAGCAAAAGGTTAACATATATTACTCAATGAGTATATCCCATAAATATTTTTATTTATAGCTTACTGTCTCTGTATACAATTTTGGTGGATCAAGACAGAAAAATTGTAGGACAAGAGAGTAAGAATCTTTAAGTACCTCTCCAGTGAACTCCAGAACATTATTTTTAAGATGGTTTTCTCCTAGTAAAGTCAAATTTAACATGTGCATTGAATTTGTGGACATCCTCTTTGAGAGTCATTTTCCAGTATTTCTAGCACATTTAATGGCATAATTGCTCTCAATTTCATAAGCCTGAAACTTTAAAGTCACCTTTGAGAGCTTCATCTTGTGTTTACTTTCTATTCCAAGGCTATCTCCAAGTTCTGTTGATTTTACCTTTGAAACATCTCTCGAATTTATTATTTTGCCTCTATTCCTGTTCTCCCCACCTCACCACAATCAGTCTTAGCTTCTTCTTGGTTTACCACAGTCTCTTCAAACTCTTCTTTACAATGTAGTTGATGTGACTTTTCCAAAATGTAATCTTATGTTACTTCCCTCATTTAAACTTTTAAGTGGCTTCCGTTTGATCTTATAAGAGCTATTTATAACAAACCCACAGCCAATACCATACTGAATGGGCAAAAATTGGAAGCATTCCCTTTGAAAACTGGCACAAGATAGGGATGCCCTCTCTCACCACTTCTATTCAACACAGTGTTGGAAGTTCTGGCCAGGGCAATCAGGCAGGAGAAGGAAATAAAGGGTATTCAATTAGGAAAGAGGAAGTCAAATTGTCCCTGTTTGCAGATGACATGATTATGTATCTAGAAAACCCCATCATCTCAGCCCAAAATCTCCTTAAGCTGATAAGCAACTTCAGCAAAGTCTCAGGATACAAAATCGATGTGCAAAAATCACAAGCATTCCTATACACCAACAAGAGACAAACAGAGAGCCAAATCATGAGTGAACTTCCATTCACAATTGCTTCAAAGAGAATAAAATACCTAGGAATCCAACTTACAAGGGATGTGAAGGACCTCTTCAAGGAGAACTACAAAGCACTCCTCAATGAAATAAAAGAGGACACAAACAAAAGGAAGAACATTCCATGCTCATGGATAGGAAGAATCAATATTGTGAAAATGGCCATGCTGCCCAAGATAATTTATAGATTCAATGCCATCCCCATCAAGCTACCAAAGACTTTCTTCACAGAATTGGAAAAAACTACTTTAAAGTTCATATGGAACCACAAAAGAGCTCGCATTGCCAAGACAATCCTAAGCCAAAAGAACAAAGCTGGAGGCATCACGCTACCTGACTTCAACCTGTACTACAAGGCTACAGTAACCAAAACAGCATGGTACTGGTACCAGAACAGAGATATAGACCAATGGAACAGAACAGAGCCCTCAGAAATAATACCACATATCTACAACTATCTGATCTTTGACAAACCTGACAAAAACAAGCAATGGGGAAAGGATTCCCTATTTAATAAATGGTGCTGGGAAAACTGGCTAGCCATATGTAGAAAGCTGAAACTGGATCCCTTCCTTACACCTTATACAAAAATTAATTCAAGATGGATTAAAGACTTAAATGTTAGGTCTAAAACCATAAAAAACCCTAGAAGAAAACCTAGGCAATACCATTCAGGACATAGGCATGGGCAAGGACTTCATGACTAAAACACCAAAAGCAATAGCAACAAAAGCCAAAATTGACAAATGGGATCTAATTAGACTAAAGAGCTTCTGTACAGCAAAAGAAACTACCATCAGAGTGAACAGGCAACCTACACAATGGGAGAAAATTTTTACAATCTACCCGTCTGACAAAGGGCTAATATCTAGAATCTACAAAGAACTTAAACAAATTTACAAGAAGAAAACAAACAACCCCATCAAAAAGTGGGCAAAGAATATGAACAGAAACTTCTCAAAAGAAGACATTTATGCAGCCAACAGACATGTGAAAAAATGCTCATCATCACTGGCCATCAGAGAAATGCAAATCAAAACCACAATGAGATATCATCTCACACCAGTTAGAATGGCGATCATTAAAAAGTCAGGAAACAACAGATGCTGGAGAGGATGTGGAGAAATAGGAACACTTTTACACTGTTGGTGGGACTGTAAACTAGTTCAACCATTGTGGAAGACAGTGTGGCAATTCCTCAAGGATTTAAAACTATAAATACCATTTGACCCAGCCATCCCATTACTGGGTATATACCCAAAGGATTATAAATCATGCTGCTATAGAGACACATGCACGTGTATGTTTATTGTGGCAGTATTCACAATAGCAAAGACTTGGAACCAACCCAAATGTCCATCAATGATAGACTGGATTAAGAAAATGTGGCACATATACACCATGGAATACTATGCAGCCATAAAAATGATGAGTTCATATCCTTTGTAGGGACATGGATGGAGCTGGAAACCATCATTCTCAGAAAACTATCACAAGAACAGAAAACCAAACACTGCATGTTCTCACTCATTGATGGGAATTGAACGATGAGAACATTTGGACACAGGGTGGGGAACATCACACACCAGGGTCTGTCATGGGGTGGGGGGGAGGGGGGAGATAGCATTAGGAGATATACCTAATGTAAATGATGAGTTAATGTGTGCAGCACACCAACATGGCACATGTATACATATGTAACAAACTTGCATGTTGTGCACATGTACGCTAGAACTTAAAGTATAATAACAAAAAAAAATGAAAAAAAAAAAAGACTGACCCCCAACCACCCAGTAACAAGCTCCAATAGCATCATATATGAAATAACTTCTGCTCTATATAAACATGGTGGACATGGAATACTTGCCTTCATTCAGCTTCTTGATCGCACCAAACTCTTTGGTTTCACGGCCTTTGCACATGTCATTTCAATCCCTGGAAAGTTCTCCCTTTTTCTACACCTCCTTTAAATTGCCCTTTAGCTGGTAATCCCTATTCATCTTTATGCCTTGACTTAGGCATTATTTTCTAAAGAGGGACTTTCTAATCCCCTAAACTAGGCCAGTTCCCTCTATCATACTCTCTTGGTGCTCTGTGACCCTTTTCATCATAGCACTTATCTCAACTTTTAATAATGTAGTTCTTTGTGTGATTATTTGGTTTATAGCTGTCTCCTCAACTGTACCATAAGCTCCAGGAGAGGTTTCTGTGTTTTCCTCACCAGCATATCCCAGTGACTTAGTACAATGTCTCTCATATAGTGGGGACTCAGTAATTATTTGTGGAAAAAAAATTCAATTCACCCTTGAACAGCATGTGGATTAGGGGTGCTAAACCCCTATGCAGGAAATCTGCATGTAACTTTTGACTTCTTAAAAACTTAACTACTAATAGCGTACTGTTGACTAGAAGCTTACTGACATTGTAAGCTGTCGATTAACATATATTTTGTATGTTATATATATTATATAATATATTCTTACAATAAAGTAAGTTAGAGAAAAGAAAATGTTATTAAGAAAGTCATAAGGAAGAGAAAATAGTACTGTACTGTATTTATCGATCCTGTAAGTTTATGTTGTTTGTTTACAAGATAAATCATATGTCCGAAATGCTGAGAGATCACTTTTTCTGTGATAGGAAATTTACTGGAGAGATAAACTGCTGAGGGGCAGATTATTAGTGTCACATACATTTTAAGTGGATACTTGCCACACTTGAACTCACCACAATAGCAACAAGAGGTGATCACTAAATTATTACAGTAGTAGATGTACTACAGTTGATTTTATGCACTTATGATTTCATACTGCATCTTCACATTTGTTTACATTTCTTTCTACCATGAATGGTGCTGTACATAATCTCTATTTGTGTGCATAAGCTTTGATAAAATTTAACGTTTTATAATAGATTTTTTGTACATTTTATGGTAGTGATAAAATAGACCAGTATGTACATATATTTTATGTTTTTATTACTTACCTATCTTTACCCTATTTTTTTCGTATTTCTAGGCTACGCAGTTTGTCTTCCAGTTTTTTTAAATTATTGCAAATCTCCAAAAATTTTCCAATATAGTCATTGAAAAAAATTCATATATAAGTAGACCTGTCCAGGTCAAACTTGTGTTGTTCAAAGGTCAACTGAAAATCGTTGTTGCTCAGATTTTCTGACTGTCCTAGATCCAGTCTGAGATAATGTGATCTTCTAAGTAGAATATGCAGTGCAATAATTTGTGTTTGATTTTGTCTTACAAAATACTCCTTTGTTTCAATGAGGAAATAAAGTGAAAGCTGGCATCAGAATAGGATGGAAAAAAACTGATATCAGAAGGATCACTCACAAAAGTAAAACACTTTGTTTACAACTTACTCAACTTTCCAGGGCTGTTTGAGATGATGACTAAAAACAATATATTTCTGAGGTTCACCAAAATTTCACTAAACTTTCTGACCTTGACATTGGCTGTTACATCTTAGTTGAAGGATCAGGATACCATATATATATACTATGGAAGCCAGACAGAGAAACTCTTTCTAAATGTTTTTTATTAGCAAATATGTTTATAATCCATGGTGACATGGTGAGAAGCTTGGTTTGTTGGAGAAGAGGAACATGGCTGGGTTGTACTGTGCAAGGCATACAGTTGCTTGGTCAGAGTGCAGAGGCAGGGGATTCTAGACCACACAGAGACAGGCAGCCCGTGGTAAGGATTTTGAATTTTACCCAAAGCTCCAAAAGACCATTGAAGGTTTTGAAGTAGGAAAGTATGA
Organism: Symphalangus syndactylus; assembly: GCF_028878055.3. Taxonomy (NCBI): domain Eukaryota; kingdom Metazoa; phylum Chordata; class Mammalia; order Primates; family Hylobatidae; genus Symphalangus; species Symphalangus syndactylus. Next base: position 62,655,402 of record NC_072426.2, read on the forward strand.
TGATAAAATTGACATTTAAAAAGATCTTTGGCTGCTCTATGATAATAAGCAAGAATTAATTCAAGGAGACATGTTGGGAGGCTTTTTTAGCAATTAAGGTGAAAGATGATGGTAGCAGGGCTAGTGTGGCCACAGTGAAAATGGAGAGAATTGAACAAAGTTAATAGGAAGATACCAAGAATAAATCTCAGATTTCTACCTTGAGCCAGTGAGTAGATTAAGCAACTGACACCAGGTGCTGCAATGTAGCCAACTGGGGATGATCAGGATTGCGAAAAAATTAAGAGTAGATTTTGGGACAAGATACCTGTTAGACATCCAAGCAGATGGAAGTGGGAAGCACCAATATAAGTGAGAGGGGAAGAGCAATCTAGGTTGAAGATACAAAGGTGAGTAACACCCATGTATGAGCACAATTCAGAGTGGCAGAGCTGCCGAAGAGACTGGGAAGAAATGTCAATGTCTTAGGAGGGAAGGTAAGAAAGTATAGTGTTACAAGCAGGGGATGGTCACGTTTGGCAATTGCAGCCAAAAAACACATGAAGAAATGCTCCTCATCACTGGCCATCAGAGAAATGCAAATCAAAACCACAGTGAGATACCATCTCACACCAGTTAGAATGGCCATCATTAAAAAATCAGGAAACAACAGGTGCTGGAGAGGATGTGGAGAAATAGGAACACTTTTACACTGTTGGTGGGACTGTAAACTAGTTCAACCATTGTGGAAGTCAGTGTGGCGATTCCTCAGGGATCTCGAACTAGAAATACCATTTGACCCAGCCATCCCATTACTGGGTATATACCCAAAGGACTATAAATCATGCTGCTATAAAGACACATGCACACATATGTTTATTGCGGCACTATTCACAATAGCAAAGAGTTGGAACCAACCCAAATGTCCAACAACGATAGACTGGATTAAGAAAATGTGGCACATATACACCATGGAATACTATGCAGCCATAAAAAATGATGAGTTCGTGTCCTTTGTAGGGACATGGATGAAACTGGAAAACATCATTCTCAGTAAACTATCGCAAGGACAAAAAACCAAACACCACATGTTCTCACTCATAGGTGGGAATTGAACAATGAGAACTCATGGACACAGGAAGGGGAACATCACACTCCGGGTGTTGTGGGGTTGGGGGGAGGGGGGAGGGACAGCATTAGGAGATACACCTAATGCTAAATGACGAGTTAATGGGTGCAGGAAATCAACATGGCACATGGATACATATGTAACAAACCTGCACATTGTGCACATGTACCCTAAAACCCTAAAGTATAATAAAAAAAAAAAAAAGTAAAAAAGACAGAAAAAAATTATATTCTTCTTATATCTGGTAAGCTAGAACTCATGGCTCATTTTCACTCGAATGACAATGTTTGGGAAGGGATGGATTAATTATTCTCAATAGAGTGTTCTGAATATTCCAAGCACACACTATAAAGTTATGGTTTTAAAACTGTCAGCCTATGTGCCATATTCAGCCTGCAATCACGTTTTCCTTGACATTTAATTTTAAAAATTTGTTGTCAATAGTTGAAAACCATATTTCACATAAAAATGCTCTTGAAAAAAACCACAAGATGTGGTAACAATGAGTCTGTATTCCTGCATGGCAATAAGCAGGAGCTGAATAGCTCACCTCTTACCCTTTTGGAAGGCTGCCTCTCCTCTCCAACTTACCACAGTCCCAACCACGCCCTGTTGTTTTTCACCCCCACCTGCTTCATTTTCCCTTCCTGGCCCAAGGACATTTATGTTCACTGCTGCTGCTTTAAAGATTCATACTGCGGCAAGCTCATTAAGGGAGGAAGTATAAGTCCCCCTTTTTATGCTTCGAAATGCGTAACGCAGATTCTTGTGTAGAACATGTGTGCAGTAAAGTTCTGCTAAATTGCATTGACTCCGGTTTATAAAATTGAAGAGCATCAAAGAGGTGTTGTAAACCTAACATAAAGAATTTTTAAGAAAGCGTGGAAGATAGACTAATTTTACAATCTAGTCAAGATTTGAGCTAGCCCTTTTAACTCTTATGTAAAGCTTTGTTAATGACATTTGAATAGTACATTTTATTTGTTTATTGTTTTAATTTGCACTCACAGCTGATATGATTCATTATTTTTAAATAAGTTCAGCTTTTAAATAGTACCTAGTTTGTAAAATTTGTCATTGGCATATAATACTGGTCAATAATATTTTCAAATATTTTATCAAATACTCATTATCCTGATTGTGCAACACGCGTAAATGTAGTTACTTGAGGGAGTGAGATGGATTTTATCCTGAAGGACCAGAAGAACTTGTGGCGCCAATATGCGTCAGGGTAAAAGAGGGGACTTTTGTGCAGCTCATCTTAGTAATGTAATTGATGGGAAGAAGACAGATTCCCTCTGCCAGCCTCCCACCACATATGTCCTGCATTTGTTCCTGCATTATGGAAAAAAATATGTATATTTATATCTCTTTCTCAAGTTCTTAGAGCACTAAAAGTTAAGGCCCATAATACTAGCTTAGTTCCTACCACTATTTTAATACAAATTATGTTCTCTTTTAATTTTTACCAATTAGTCCTTGTCATTCTTTTATAAAATATAGTCTTGGATGGCATCAGTAATTCCTACATTCATGTGAATCACATTGCCTTCTTTTTGACACCTAACAGAGATATACCACAACACTGACTAGAGTGAAGAGCTCAGGGCAAATCCAGAAAACTAAGCCTTGATACAGCAGGAAAGATGAGATTCCAGAAGACTTCAAATTGCAGAGCAGCAGAGAAAGAGACAGATTGGCAGTAAAGACAAAAGTGATTATTTCAAATTCCTGTCTGGGTTTGTAGGCCCTCAGGCTAGAAAACCATCATCTAAAGTCTCTCCTGCTTTGTATTATTCATGATTAATCTGTTTCTTTCGCGTTGGAAAATTCAGATGTATTTGTGTCCTTACTAGATCTGTTGTGGATTACAGCCTGTGTAAATGAACTAATTTCCTATTTTCTATAGAGACACCTACATTCTCTGATGTGATCTGAGAAGTGCGTGTGTGAGTTGTGTGTGTGTGCAATTTCACCTGAAATACGTGAAGAATAGGTGGAATTTTGACAGCCTACTCATGCTTCACTGAAAATTGCTTTGAGTTCAATTTTCTGCACATGTGTGCTATCAATTGTTCAGCCCTTACATTGAGAGAGATTTAAGAAACATACTAAACAGACAACGAAAACATTGCTCCAGAACCACCATCCAACACAAATGTTATGACTTCATCACATAGTAGGCTCCTAGAAAGCTGTACTGAATTCTAGACTGAACTAAAAAAGAGCCCAGGAGTATAACAAGAAAATATTATTAATTATATTTATTTTTATGTTCAAACTGATTTATTCCTGCTGATTCAAAGACTCAGACGCAAGACATTTCAAGTACTCTTTCTAAATGCAATGATACCTTTGACCCTTTTTCTTTTAATTAAGCACTCAATTATCCAAAATAATTTGTGGGAATTATTTAGCAACCAAAAAATATGAAAAAAAGATCTTAGTTATTTTAATGAACAGAGCCAGTAGGTGCCATCCCCCTGGAGCCACTTATTTTTTGAATTTCCCTTTGAGAAATTAAGCAAAAAGAAGACATGATTCAGCAAACAGAACCAGTGCACCCAGTTAAGACATTACACATTAGCCATGAAGAATAATGGTATTAGAAATACTGAAACAGGTAATTGTCAATAAAGAGAAAAATAATTTTCTACTATATTCTACTAATGTTATTTCTACAATATTCTACTAATATGTTTCTACTATATTACAAAAATATAATCCAGATTGATTGAAAACCATAAATGTGAAAAATTCAAAATTTTAACAAAATTTGTAAGAAAAATATGTTGATATATTTATCATATTAAGTTCAAGAAAAATTTCTTGAGACAAAATGCAATCATAAAGAGAGATTGATAAACTTAACTACATTAAAATTGAAATCTTCCTTTAAAAAAAATAAACAAAGTTAAAAGATAAAATACAGAGTGAAAGATGTTTTTAATCCATATAATCAACAAAGTTTAATTGAAAAATATATAGATAATCTCTACAAACCAAAGAGAAATACCCATATAATTATTTAAAAATGGAAAAAGAATATAAGCAGGTAATTCATGGAAGAAGAATCCTAAGTAGCTAATAAATATATCAATCAACTCATTAATAGATTAAAAAGTGAAATTTAATCGACATGATAGCTACTAGACCCAAAAGTCTGACCATATGAAGTATCATTGAAGATGTAGAAAAATGTACATTCTCATACTCACCCAGTGGAATAAAAATTGTTACAACAAATTTGTAGAATTGTTTTATAATATCTGGTAAAAGTAAAGTTTGCATCTCTTAAGATACAGCAATGCCACACTTAAATATATACCCTATAGTTTCACTCTTTTAACTCTACACAAGGAAACACACACAGAAATGTTTGTAGTGACCTAACCTAAAATTGGAAGAAACTAAATCAGCTGGAAAACTGATTAATAAATATTGGTATATTTACATGACTAAATGCTTTTCAGTAGTAAAAATGAACGGATTCTAAGAATCAAATAGATTAATTTCACAAACATAATGTTGAATGATTAAAAAAGTTGTGAATGTTTTAAAAAATACTAAATAGTAGATATTTATGGATTTAAACATTCACAGTCAAAATTTCAAAAGCATGCGGGGAGCTAATATAACTTTATTATACTAATTATCTTCAGAGAAAATGGAGAAAAAGGAGTACAAAAGGGAGTTCAAGTTTTCTGTAATATTTTATTTATTAAAAATTTAAATAAAATATTAACAATTTGTAATAGTAACAAGGCATAGGTAAAGAGTGTTAGTACTATATTATCTCTATAACTATCTTTATGTACCACACAGTACAAATATTAACAAATGTATTACACATGCAAAGTCAATGTTTCTGGAATATGACATGTGAGAGTCTGTGACAGTACTCACCATATTTCACTCTTACATACTTTCTTAGGACATTATCAAATCCATGAGCTTAGGACTGTTTCTTGTTCAGTCTTCTTCACAATGTCTGTGAACTTATTGCCTCATTAATTGCTATTGAATAACTATCACAATTTTATTATATTATAAATAGAAGTAAAAATTACATATAAAATTAATAATTTAGTGATCAAGATTAAATCATTTACAAAAAAGAATTGTTTCTTTACATGCAGCTTTCCCCCTTCCCTCAGCCCCCACCTCAAATGTAGGATGTTATTTCATTATGCTGACTTTCTGATTGTATGAGAAGACCTCAGAAAATATCATGTATTCATTATACATATGTAAATGAGTTATGCAATGCATTTTATAGTCATGGATGTAAATGAATAAGTAAGCATTTAAATTGCATTTTATATTTTATTTATATTATCTTCAGCATGGATATAAAGAAGCCCTGAAATCATTTTATTCTTTATTTCTATATGTAAATAATAGTGAGTTGTGGCTGTGTGCTCTGCTCTGAATGACAGCATTCACCCCAAATTCATGTCAAAACCTACTCACCAGTATGATGGTGGTAGATGAGGAAGGTTTATGAAACTGATTAGGTCATGAGGCTGGAACCTTCATGAAGTGGATTAGGAATTTTACAAAATAGGCTGAAGGGAGCTCATTTGTCTCATTCACTATCTATCTGAGGGCAAATATGTTTATTGCAGCACTATTAACAATAGCAAAGAAGTGGAACCAACCCAAATGTCCATCAATGATAGACTGGATAAAGAAAATATAGCACCTTGGAATACTATGCAGCCATAAAAAAGAATGAGTTCATTTCCTCTACAGGGACATGGATGAAGCTGGAAACCAACATCCTCAGCAAACTAACACAGGAACAGAAAACCAAACACTGCATGTTCTCACTCATAAGTGGGAGTTGAACAATAAGAACACATGGACACAGGGAGAGGCACATCATACACCTGGGACCTGTTGAGGGGTAGGGGGCAAGGGGAGGGAGAGCATTAGAACAAATACCTAATGCATGTGGGGCTTAAAACCTAGATGATGTGTTGATAAGTGCAGCAAACCACCATAGCCCATGTATACCTATGTAACAAACCTGCATGTTCTGCACATGTATCCCAAAATTCAAGTAAAATTAAAAAACGAAACAAAAAACAAAGAACCATCTATAAGTCAGGAAATGGGCCTCAGCAGATGCTGACTGCTGATGCTTTGATTTTGAGCTTCCCAGCCTCCAAAACTGTTTGAGACATAAATTTTTGTTGCTAATAAGCTAATCGGTTTATATTTTATTATAGCAGACAGAAAAGACTAAGACACAACAAAAAAAACAGTTATAGCAGATATCACTTTCATATTTTACATTTTGTGTGCTATTCTTGTGAAAAGCACCTCTACTTATATCTCAATTTTTATTACAATCAGACAAGCATTTTGTTATGTCTTCAGAAGCTAGTTTTAAAAATTTTAATAAGAAGAGATTGGCCTTGATTACCAGGACTTAAAGCACAAACAACATCATTCCAGAAAATAAAAAATTAAAAAGTCCTTATGTAAATATTTGATGCTCTGCTATACACACATCGAGAATTTAAACTGTCTGATAAAGTCATTCTACAGTTCGAAGTATACTCCCACCCACGTTCCATGTGGCTCACTGTGAATTGTTGTCATTGGCCTTGATAACTCCAAGATGTTCTAATAAGGCTCAAGCATTTAGATTCAAGCATGGATCACCAACATTGTTGGATAGCCTAAGTGCAGAGTGAGTGAGCAATGTTCTCATAGTTTGTGTCATAATATGACCTTTATAAACATACTTAAATAGAAAAATCAGATTTTAAAAAATAATATTGTCACGAGATTGGAAACGTGACTTCCAAGTAGTGAACTATTTTCTTCAAGTAAAGTATTAAAATAAATTACAAATATGTGAAATTGTTTCATTTAAAGCTACGCGTATATAAATAGAAAAAAGGAGAACACCCTTTTCTCAGACAGTGACATAGCTTTTCTGCATCCTTGTGATTCACAGGAGCAGGTTTATAAATCATTGGCCCATGTTTAGTTTCCGGTAGTGATAGAAACCCTTTTACTGGACTAATATTCCCACAAATAAAAAGCTCTGGGAAAACTATTTATTAAAATACTCTGAAGGTACCAAAATCAGGCAGAAACTGTTCTATCTACCCCTTATAAAAACAAAATCACATTAGATAAGACACAGGATGTCTATGGCTTTTTCTCTGAGAGCACTTCGTAATGCACAAAGAACAAAGCAGATGGAACTTAAAAAGACACATTTTTTTATGTTTAATTTTTGTTGGCACATAGTAGGTATACATATTTATGAGGTATATGAGATATTTTGATACAGCTATCCAATGTGTAATAATCATATCAGTGTAAATGAGGTATCCATCATCTCAAGCATTTATCCTTTGTGTTATAAATAATCTAATTATACAGTTTATTTTTGGATGCACAATTAAATTATTATTGACTATAGTTGCTTTGTTGTGCAATCAAATACTACTTATTTATTATTCTACTTCTTATTCTTATTCTAATTATTTTTTGTACCAATTAAATATCCCCACATCCCCCCTGACCTGATCACTACCCTTCCCACCTCTAGTAATTATCCTTCTACTCTCTACCTCCATGAGTTTAATTGTTTTAATTTTTAGCTCCCACAAATAACTGAGAATAGCAGTTTTTATTTTTGTTCCTGGCTTATTTCACATAACATAATGATCTCCAATTTTATCCATGTTTTTGCAAATGACAGGATCTCGTTATTTTTATGGGTGAATAGTACTCCATGATGTATATGTACCACATTTTCCTTATCCAGTCATCTGTGGATGCACACTTAGGTTGCTTCCTAATCTTGGCTACTGTGAATAGTGCTGCAATAAACATGGGAGTGCAGATAGCTCTTTTATATGCTGATTTCCTTTCTTTTGAGTGTATACCTAGCAGTGGGGTTGTGGATTGTATGGTAGCTCTATTTTTAGTTTTTTGAGGAGCTTTCATAATATTCTTCATAGTGGTTGTATTAATTTAATTTCCCACTAACAAATTGTTGTGTACAAGGGTTTCCTTTTCTCCAGTCCTTGCCAGCATTTGCTACTGCCTGTCTTTTGGATATAAGCCATTTTAACTGGGGGTGATATGATATCTCAGTGTAGTTTTGATTTGCATTTCTCTGATGATCAATGATGTTGAGCACCTTTTCTAAATTTTTTTCCATTTGTTTGTATTCTTTTAAGATATGTCTATTCAGATCTTTTGCCCATTATATAATCAGACTATTAGATGTTTTCCTATAGAGTTGTTTAAGCTCCCTATAAATTCTGGTTATTAATCCCTTGTCGGATGTGTAGTTTACAAATATCTTCTCCCATTCTGTGGGTTGTCTCTTCACTTTGTTGATTGTATCTTTTGCTGTGCAGAAGCTTTTCAACTTGATGTGATCCTATGTGTCCAGTTTTGCTTTGGTTGCCTGTGCTTGTAAGGTGTTACTTAAGAAATCTTTGCCCAGACCAATGTCCTGGAGAGTTTCTCCAATGTTTTCTTGTAGTCATTTCATAGTCTTTAGATTTTTCCAGATATAAGATCATATCATCAGCAAACAAGTATAAATTGAATTCTTCCTTTCCATTTTGTATGCCCTTTATAGCTTTCTCTTGTCTGATTGCTCTAGCAATGACTTCCAGTACTATGTTAAATAACAGTAGTGACAGTGGGCATCCTTGTCGTGTTCCAGATCTTAGAGAAAAGGTTTTTCAATTTTTCCACATTCTGTATAATACTAGCTGTGGGTCTGTCATATATGGCTTTTATTATGTTGAGGTATGATCCTTCTATACTCAGTTTTTTTGAGTATCAAAACATCTAGCGATGTTGAATGTCATCAAATGGTTTTCAGCATCACTTGAAATATGATTATTTCAAAATCATATTAAAATATGATTATTTTTCAATAATATTCAAAAATATTATTTTTCAATAATCATATTCAAAAATAATATTATTTTTCAATAATCGTATTTAAAAATAATATTATATCAAGTGATGCTGAAAAGTTTTATCCTTCATTCTGTTCATATGATGTATCATGTTGATTGATTTGCATATGTTGAACCATCCTTGCATGTCAGAGAAAAATCCGACTTGGTCAAGATGAATGATCTTTCTAATGTTTTGATGGATTTGGTTTGCTATAATTTTGTTGATAATTTTTGCATCAATATTCATTGGAGAGATTGGCCTGAGGTTTGCTTTCTTTGATGCGTCCTTATCTGGTTTTGGTATTAGGGTAATATCGGCCTTATAGGATGAGTTTGGAAGTATTCTCCCTTCTCTATTTTTCTGAATAATGTGAGGAGGATTGGTACTAGTTCTTCTTGAAATATTTGGTAGAATTTGGAAGTGAAGTCATCGAGTCTTGGGCTTTTCTTTACTGGGAATTTTTTTTTTATTGTGGCATTGATCTGATTAGTTGTTATTTTTCTGTTTAGGTTTCAGATTTCTTCCTGGTTCAATCTTGGTAGGTCTTACGTATTCAGGAATTTGTCCATTTCTTCTAGATTTTCTAATTTATTGGCATGTAGTTACTCATAGTAGCCACTAATGATTCTTTAAATTTCTTTTTTTCTTTTCTTTTTTTTTTTTTTTTTTTTTTGAGATGGAGTTCCTCTCTTGTTGTCCAGGCTGGAGTGCAATGGTGCGATCTCCACTCACTGCAACTTCCGCTTCTTGGGTTCAAGTGATTCTTCTGCCTCAGCCTCCCAAGTAGCTGGGATCATAGGCACCCACCACCAGGCCTGACTAATTTTGTATTTTTAGTAGAGATGGGGTTTCACCATGTTGGTCAGGCTGGTTTTGAATTCCTGACCTCAAGTGATCCACCCGCCTCGGCCTCCCAAGGTGCTGGGATTACAGGCATGAGCCACTGTACCTGGCCTGATCCTTTGAATTTCTGCAGTATCAGTTTTAATGTCTCCTTTTTTATTTCTGATTTTATTTATTTGCATCTTTTCCTTTCTTTCAATTGCATTTGTTCCTGCTCTGATTTCATTTTTTCTTTTCTTCTGCTAATTTGGTGGTTGCTTGGCTCTTGTTTTTCTAGTTGTTTAGGATACATCATTAGATTATTCATTTGAAGTTTTTCCTCTTCTTTGATGTAGGCTCTTATAGCTATAAACTTCTTAGTACTGCTTTTGGTGTATCCAATAGGTTTTGGTATGTCATGTTTCCATTATCATTTGTTTCAAGAAAATTTTCAATTTTTTAAAAATGTTTTCATTAACTCACTGGTCATTTGGGAGCACATTCTTTAATTTCCATGCATTTGTATAGTTTTCAAAATTTCTCTTGTTATAAATTTCCAGTTTTACTCCATTGTTGTTAGAGAAAATGCTTGATATTATTTCATTTTTTGTATGTTTTTTGTCTTGTTTTGTGACCTAACATATGGTCTATCCTTGAGAATGATTCATATGTGTTCTGCAGCTCTTGGATGAAATATTCTGTAAATATCTATGAGGCCCATTTTTGTCTATAGTGCGGATTAAGTCTGATGTTGCTTTGTTGATTCTCTGTCTAGAAAATCTGTCCAATGCTGAAAGTGGGGTGTCGAAGTCTCCACGTATTATTTTACTGGGGCCTATCTCTATCTTTAGCTCTAATAATATTATATATTATTAATATTATATATATATAATTATATATAGGTGCTCCAGTTTTGGGTGCATATATATCTAAAATTGTTATTTCCTCTGGCTGAATTGACCCCTTTTCATTATCATTTGTCTGTTTTGGTAATTTTTGCCTTGAGATCTATTTTGTCTGAAATAATTACAGTGACTCCTGCTCTTTTTTTGGTTTCCATTGGCATGGAATATCTTTTTTCATCTCTTTATTTTTAATCTATATGTGTCTTTATAGGTGAATTGTGTTTACTGTAGGCAACAGATCAATGGGTCTTGTTATTTCATCTATTCATCCAGTCTATGCCTTTTGAATGGAGAGTTTAGTGAGCTTACATTCAGTGTTATTACTGATAAGTAAGAATTTACTCTTGCCAATTTGCTATTTGTCTTCTGTTGTTTTGTGGTCTTCTCTTTCTTGTTTCTTTCCATCCTCTCTTCCTCTAGTGAAGGTGATTTTATCTTGTGATATAATTTAGTTTCTTCATGTTTAATTTTGTGTATCCATTGAATAATTTTTGTTTGAAGTTACCACGAGGCTTGCAAATACTATTTTATAACCCCTTATTTTAACCTGATAATAAGTTGATACTATTTACATAAACAAACAAGCAAAAAGAAAACTAGTAAAAACTCTGTCTTAACTTTGTTCCCTCACTTTTTAACTTTTTGATGTTTCTATTTATATCTTATTGTACTTTCTATGTCAAGCTGTTGTAGTTATTATTTTTAATTGGTTTATTGTTTAGCCTTTTTACTTAGAATAAAAACAGTTTACACAGTCACAGTGTCACAATATTCTGTGTTTTTCTGTGTTCACAATACTATTACCTGCAAGTTTTCTCCCTTCATTTGATTATTTATTGCTGATTAATGTCTTTTTCTTTTTGATTGAAGTACTTCTTTTAGCATTTTTTTGTAAGACAGGTCTGGTATTGATGAAATCTCTCAGCTTTTGTTTGTCTGAGAAAGGCTTTATTTCTCCTTCAAGTTTGAAAGATATTTTCACTAAATAATACTATTATAGGGTAAAAGTTATTTTCCTTCAGCACTTCAAGTATGTCATGCTACTCTCTCCTGGCCTGTAAGGTTTCCACTCAGAAGTCTGCTGCCAGATGTATTGGAGCTCCTTAGTATCATGAAGCATTCTCTTGGTTAAATTTATCTGATAGAATTCTGAATTCCTTCTCTGTGTTATCTTGAATTGGAGGGACGGAGAACAGGTGGAATCAGCAATTTAAGACTGTCTTTCCCACTCTCTTCACTGTTTCTTTCAATGATGCAAGGTTAAAACCAAATACTGTGATTGCGCACCTGATTTTTGGTTCTTAAAAAGGTGGTTTTTCATGTAGATAGTTGTTTAATTGATGTTCCTGCAGGGGGAACAATTGGTGAAGGCTTCTATTCAGTCATCTTGCTTCACTCTCTCTCAACATTAACAGTTTTATTGGCCACATAAGTGAGAAGAAATGTTTGTAGCTGCAAAATGCAGTTAGAAATTGAGGAAATAATTTTTGGGTAGCAGGGAGTAACATGAGAGAGCCCCAAAATGTAAGTATAACTCTGGTATGGTTTGAATGTATCCCCAGATCAATGTATTGAAGAGTTATATTGGAAACCAATGCAACAGTGTTGAGAGGTGACGCCTTTGAGGTGACTAGGTCAGAAGGGCCTTCAAATAGATTAATGTCATTATTTGGGCAGTGGGTTTATTATCATGGCAGAGGGTTTCTGATATAGGAATGAATTTGATCTTCTTCCCACCCTCCAGGGTGTGCTCTTTTCACCTTCTGCTTTCCACTATAGGATGATGCAGCAAGAAGCCCTTTACCAGTAAGAGGTGCCAGGTCCTTGATCTTGGACTTTGCAGAATATATAATTATAAGAAGTAAATCTCTCTTCTTTACAGATATGCAGTCTTGGGTAGTCTGTTATAGCAACACAAATTGGACCTAAATAGTCTTCCTCAAACTCATGGCTGACTCCTAAATCATGCATGCTTGGGCAAGAATCTAAGAAGTCCAGGGGAACTAACCAGATTTTTCAGCAACTACACACTCCAGGGAACAGAGTTTGAAGTTGGAATTCTGCCAAGTGAGGGATTTGTTAAGCACATTGGACTGTCTATTGAAAGCTCAGAAGTGCTACCCTAGTCTAGTTTACCCTAGAAATAGACTAAATCCTAGGAATAGAAAATTTCCCACAGGACTATGTTCAAAACCAAAAGACCCACATTAGTAAAGCATAAAACCAAGCTATCAACTAGTTCAAGGCTATGTGCCAGTAATTTAATTGCCCATTAAGGCAAAATTCTTTAGAGAAAGAGAACATAATCAAGATTCTCTACAGTGTGTCACACAAAGTGTCATGCACACCATGTCAAAAATTTTTCTAGATATGGGAAAAAACACAAATACCAGTATAGTTATTTTGAAGCATAGTCTAAAAAGATCAGTTAACAAAAAGAGACCTATAGACATCCTAATTGCTGTAATAGACATGTAAATATTTTAAAATATATTTGTTGAATATTCTATAAAATCTAGAAGACAGAATGAGTAAAATTTGTTAAAAGATGGGAGGATGGTCAGAATATGTTTGGAAACTATAATGATAAACCAAATGAAAATTATTAAGCTGAAAAATATAATATGTGAAACAAGAAAATCATGATATGAGATTGACAGCAGATTGAAAGAGAGGAACAGAGGAAATAATCAACTTGAGGACATATTAACAAATATCATGCAAACTAAGCCAAGGAGAGATAAAAGACTATTAAACTCTGACTTATAGAGTAATGTAAAATTTTTTCTAGTATTTTGTGTAATTGGTATACTAGAAGGTGGAAAGAAAAAGAATGAGGCAGAAAATACATTCTCACAAATATTGACCAAAATTTTCACATTTGATGAAAGCACCATTCAAAAGATCCAAGGAGCTAGATAAGCCACGGAAGAATGAATGCCAAGAAAATCATATACGTGTCAGTGAAGATGCTAAAAAGGAAAGATATATAAATAAACCTTAATAGCAGCCAAAATAAAATAACAAATTACATTAAGAAAAGCAAAGAATGCAATTATTGCTGACCTCTCATCAGAAACAATGGAGGTTATATCGAATGGTATATTTAAAATGCAGAAAAAAGAAACTATCAACATAGAGTCATATACCCTAAAAAAATAGCTTTCAAAAAATGATGTGAAATAAAAACTTTCAGGTTAATAAAAGCTGTGGAAAATTGTCAGCAGCACAAATACATTACAAAAAATGTTAAAAGATGTCCTTCAGATACAGAAAATAACACCAGATAGAAAATTGAAAATTGAATTTATTTTAAAAAGAAAGATCACTGGAAATAACAATAAATTTCTCTTTATTATTTCTTTTACACAACCTCAATTTTTTAATATACAAAGCAAATCATAACAAAGTATATGGAGTATATACACGTAGAGAAATAAAATAAATGACAACAATAAAATAAATAATGGAAGACTGTGAGAGGGGAATAATCCTGCTATAAAATTCTTATATGAAACATAAGGTAGACTGTGATAAGTTATTAATTTATAGTTCATAGAAAAGTCATTATATTAATACGGATATAGCGATAGAAAGCTAATAGCAAAATTCAAATGGAGTGTTAAAAATTGCTTGATTAATCCAAAAGAGAACAGAAAAGGAAAAACAAAAAAATGAAGAGGAACAATAGGAAACAAATATGATGATTTATAAGACAGATACTTTGAATTTAAGAATATTAAAACATAAAATATAAATGAAAATAGTAAGCTTATGAAATATGATTTGCCTATACTGATATCAAAGTAGTCTTTAAGAAAGATATATGATCAGAGAAGACCATCTTATAATATTTAAATACTCAATTCTTCAATAAGACATAATTTCCTAAATGCCTACACCCAATAACAATACTTCAAAGCACATCAAGCAAATATTATTAATAAAATAAATAAAGACTAATTCAAAATATTTAGTGATTTTAATTTCTCTTACCCAGTAATTGTTAGGAAAGCAGACAAAAGTCAGCAGACTTTAAATAAAAATATTAACCAACTAGCACTAATTGTCATTTATAAACTTTATGTCAAAAAGAAAAAAACTGTATATAAATGTTTATGGCAGCATTAATCATAATCATACAAACCTAAAAACAAGTCAAAACTCCATCAACAGGATAATGGCAGGGGGTGGGGGGTGAGGAATGTGGCATATGTTTATTTAATGGGATCCTATTTACCAATTTAAAGAAAACAACAGACACAGTTAATAACATCCACTAATATCATGTAAAGTGAAAGAAACCAGAAATGTAATAATGCATACTATGCTCTTCCATTTAACATAAGAACAGTAAATACTAACATAGAGATGAGGAAGATAGATTGGATAGTGGCACAGTTAACATTCTGAAGTGATGAAACTGTCCTATGCCTTGTTTTGTGCGGTGAATACAGAAGTGTGTACAACTGTTGCAACTTACTTTACTGAATACTTTAAGATCTGCGCATTTAATTGTATGTTAATTATATGTAAATACAAAAAAAACCCAGCATTCACTGGTATGGGTTGAATTTTTCCTACCCCCACAAATGATATGTTGAAGTCCTATCCTCCAGTACCTCAGAATGTGACCTTACTTGTAAATAGAAAAATTGCAGATGTAATTAGCTAAATTAAGATGAGATCATACTGGAGTAGGATGGGCCTTTAATGCAATATAACTGTGGCCTTATAAGAAGAGAGAAATTTGAACACAAAGGGAAATACACACAGGAAGTTTGCCATGTGAAGATGGAGGCAGAAATTGGACTTATTTTGCTATATGCCATGGGCTGCAAGAAGCTGAATGAGGTAAGGAAGGATCCTCCTCTAGCGGCTTTAGGAGCAGCTTCTGCCAACTCCTTACCTCAGGCTTCTAGTCTCCAGAACTGTGAGACAATATATTTTTGTCCTTGGAAACCACTCAGTTTGTTGTACTTTGTTGCAGAAGCCCTGGGAAACTAATATACCCACTAACAAAGCTCCATTACTTGACAGTTTCACTAGAGAATTACATCAACATATAAGCAAGAAATAATACCAATATTTCTAAACTCTTTAAAAAATATTGGCAGAAACCATCCTCCATTCATTTTATGAAAACAGTGGAAAAACTGGTACCAAAAGCTTACAATAACATTACAAGAAAAGAATAGATTGGTATCACTCATAGACAGAGATGCAAAAATTCTAAACAAAATCCTTACAAATCAAATCAAGCAATACATATATGTGAGAGCATCATGACAAAGTTGAATTTATTCCAAGAATGCAATGTTCAATATTAAAAAATTAACCAATGCAGTCAAAAACATTAATAGATCACAGAAAAAAAGTTATGTAATAATTTCCGTAAGTGCAGAAAAAGCATTTGAAAAAATACCTAAATTCTCATCTATAATAATAGTATTTAACAAAGTAGATATAGAAAGGGACTTCTTCAATGAGAAAAAGGGGCATCTTCAAAGAATTTACAGCTAATATTCCACTTAATGCTAGAATATTCATTAAAAGATACCAAAGGATATCCACTCTTACCACTTTTATTCAACATTTTATCAGAGATACTGACCAGTGCTATAGGCAACAAAAAGAAGGAAAAAAGCATAAAAATTGGATGAAGAAGGCTGGGCACAGTGGCTCATGCCTGTAATCCCAAAACTTTGGGAGGCCTAGGCAGGTGAATCACTTGAAGTCAAGAGTTCGAGACTAGCCTGGCCAACATGGTGAAACCCTGTCTCTAATAAAAATACAAAAATTAGCTGGGCGTGGTGGCGAGCGCCTGTAATCCCAGCTACTCGGAAGGCTGAGGAAGGAAAATCACTTTAACCTGGGAGGGGGAGGTTGCAGTGAGCCGAGATTGCACCATTGCACTCCAGCCAGGGCGACAGAGTGAGACTCTTTCTCAAAATAATAATAATAATAACAATAATAGAAGAAGAAGAAGAAGGCATACTGCTTACTGTTTGTATTTCACACAGCATGGTTGATTATATAAAAAACTCAGTTATCTTTAAAAAAATCTACTAGAACTGATACATAATTTAGTAAGTTTGCAGTATAGAAAGTCAATATGTGTACATATTTTTAATTCTAGCAACAAATAATTGTAAAATAAAATTTTAAAAATTTATTGTACACCAGCATTAAAAATATAAAATAGGGATATAGGAAACACTAATGTGTAAGACCTGTACACTAGAACAACAAAAATTTTGGAGAAGCTGGGCGCGGTGGCTCACGCCTGTAATCCCAGCACTTTGGGAGGCCGAGGCGGGCAGATCACGAGGTCAAGAGATTGAGACCATCCTGGCTAACACGGTGAAACTCCATCTCTACTAAAAATACAAAAAATTAGCCGGGCATGGTTGCAGGCACCTGTAGTCCCAGCTACTCGGGAGGCTGAGGCAGGAGAATGGCGTGAACCCAGGAGGTGGAGCTTGCAGTGAGCCAAGATCGCGCCACTGCACTCCAGCCTGGGCCAAAGAGCGAGACTCTTTCTCAAAAAAAAAAAAAAAAAAAAATTTTGGAGAAAAAGTAAAAACATCCAAATAAAAATAGAGGGCTATAACATATTAATTGGAATACTCAACATTAAGATATCAATCTTTTCGAAAATTGTCTGCAAATTCAAAAATATTTTAATAAAAATAATAAGTGTTTTTTGTTTAAAAATGACAATCCAATGATAAAACTTATATGAAAATGCAAAAGAACATAAATAGCTCCAAAAATTTTGACAAAGAAGAGCAAACTTGTAAAATTATACAGCATAGAAGATTTACTTTAAAGTTACAATAACCCATAAAAATGTCTAGACATAGAACCACACACATATATCATCAATTCAGCTTCACTCAAATTAGTCTAATAGGAAAATGATAGTAATTTTAACAAATGGTGCTGGAGACTCAGAATATGTTTGTGGGAAGAAAAAAGGGACCATAATGATATTGTTCCATACCTTTCTTAAAAATTATTTTGAGGTAGATCAGAAACCTAAAAATAAAAGCTAAACTATAAATCTTCTAGAAAAAAAAAACAGGAAAGAATATCTTAACAAAGTATTGAGATACCAAATGTTTTGCAACTTGGGGTGCCAAATATTTCTTAAGACATAAAAATGGTATTTATTAAAAAATTGTTATATTTTTTGAAATTAAAAAATCTAAACTCTTCAAAAAACATAATGAGGGAAATGAAATGGCAAACCACAGATTTGGGGAAAATAGTTACAATGCTTATATGTAAGAATTACTTCTATGCAGAATTTATAAAGTGCATTTACAGTTTAATGATTATAAAAATCCAGTTATTATTAATAAAAGACATTAACAGACCTTTCTCTCAAGAGGATATACAAATAGCCAAAAAGCACATAAAAAGACTCAACATAAGTAACCATCAAGTAAATGCAAATTAAAATCACAATGAGAATGACTGAAAAATAGTGACGATAGCATATGTTCATCAGGATAGAGAGCAACTGGAATTCTCAAACATCATGAAGGAAATATAAAATGATACAACCACTTTGGAAAAAGATATGACATTTTTAATAGAAATAAGTATACATCTAGGGATGTATTTTTATAAGATGTATACTTATTTTAATAAGAAAGTATTTATTGTAATAAGTAAGATTAAAATAAGATGTATACATGTTTTAATAAGAAAATGAAAGGAATAAAAACACAAAAGGAATGAAAATTTTTGTCCATTAAAAAAACTTCCGCCAGAATGTTCATAACAGTATTGTTTATAATTTAAACACTGGAAACAGCTGAAATGCCCATGAAAAAGGGAATGAATTAGTAAGTTGTGCTCTATCCATATGTTGCAATATATTCACCAATAAAGAGGAATGGAGTGCTGGATCACAAAAGAATATAGTGAATTTCACATATTAAGTGAAAGAAGACAGACACAAAAATTACATTCTTCTAGTCATATGAAGTTCTAAAACAGGCAAAACTAAGCTATGATGATAGAAATCAGAGGAGTAATGTCCAGATGCAGCATGTGAGGATTAACTGGAAATCCCTGGAGGGTATTAACTGGTCTGATGTAAATGTCCCGTATCTTAAAAGGAATGGAGATCTTATGAGTGCACACATTTACCAAAACTTGATGAAATAAACACTTAAATTCTGGGCATTTTATTGAATTTGAATTTTACCAGATTTAAAAAATTAAATTAAAAATAAAATAACACTGGCTCAAGCACTCCACTTCACTGCTTTGTGAACCAACCTTGACTTACTTTTTCAGTTTCAAGCAAATATAAGTACAAAGAGTTTAAAGAGTCTAGAAGTCCAAAGTTCTGAAAATAACAGAAGTTCATAAGCAGTTACTCCATTATATCCAAAACTCAGTGGGGGATTTTCTGATATAATGTGTTTTATAATGACTTAATTTTTTTCCTAAAAGATCCACTTTTGAGCCTATAATGTTTGCACCTGAGAAATAATGAAAATAGGGAGAATATCCACCCTTTTCAAATAGGATTTGAATAATTAACTCAAGATTGATTAAAAACTTAAATGTAAGACCTGAAACTATAAAATATCCTAGAAGAAAACCTGGAAAAATCTCTTCTGGACATTGGCCGAGGCAAGGAACTGATGACTAAGACCCCAAAAGCAATTGTGAGAAAAACGAAAATTGACAAATGGGACCTAATTAAACTAAAAAGCTTCTGCACAGCAGAAGAAATAGCCATCGGAGTAAACAGATGACTTACAGAAAAGGAAAAAACTATTTGCAAACTGTCCATCTGACAAAGAACTAGTATCCAAAATCTACAAGAAACTCAAACAATTCAAACAATTCAAAAAGAAAAAACAAATATTCCCATTAATAAGTGGACAAAAAATGGCAGATATTCTCAAAAGGAAGCATACAAGTAGCCAACAAGTATATTAAAAAATGCTAATCATCACTCAGAGAAATGCAAATTAAAACCATAATGAGATACCATCTCACACCAGTCAGAATAGCTATTATTACAAATTCAGGAAACAACATATTGGTGAGGATGTAGAGAAAAAGGAATGCTTATAGGCTGTTGGAGGGGATGCAAATCACTACGGCCCCTATGGAAAACTGTATGGAGATCTCTCAAAGAACAAAGAAATAGAAGTGTAATTCGATCCAGCAATCCCACCACTGAGTATCTGCTCAAAGGAAAAGAAATAATTGTATTAAAAAGATGGAGATTTGCCAAGATGGCTGACTGGAAGCAGCTAGTGTTCATGGCCCTCATGGAGAGGAATGAAAGGGGTGAGTAAATACACCTTCAACTGAAACATCCAGGTACTCACACTGGAACTCATCAAAAAGCAACCTGACCTATGAGGAATAAAGAAAAACAAGACATGACAACGGCCCACCCAAGACCAACATGTAGCCACGGGAACCTCCTCTGACCGGGGAAGCAGTGAGTGAATGTGCGACCCTGGGAAACCATGCTTCTCTCATGGATCTCTGCAACTCTAGGGTCAGGAGATCTTGTAAACCCACTCCACCAGGACCTTCAAAATCTGACAGACATAGCTATGTTGTGGAGTCTCTGCAGAATAGCCACTCAGGCGTACATGGAGAATCTGGAGCCTTGGACACTCAGGCTTTCTGGCAAAAGTAGCTCCAGCTCCAGAAATGTTGGAGGTTAGATGCCTGTACATATCCCCTGAAAAAAGGCTGAATCCAGGGGGGTGAGCAGTGACAGACTGCCCCACTTCCATGGCACTTCACAGGATATGACCCATTGGCTTGGAATTCTAGCCAGCCACCAGTAGCAACATTGTACCTCCCTGAGAAGGTTTTCCTGGAGAGAGGGGTGGGCCACCATCTTTGCTGTTTAGGTGCGTTAGCTTTCAGCTTTCAGGCTTTGGAGATTCCAAGCTGCCTGGGGAAGGAAGGGATCACCCAGCACAGCACAGCTTCTCTATCAAAATGTGGCCAGACTGCTGCTTTAGGCAGGTGCCTGATCCCACTCTTCCTCACTGGGTGGAACCTGTCAACTGGGACTTCCAGCCATCCCTCCTAGTGTTCTTCAGCTGACAGAGAGTTGAATTCCCCCAGAGGCCACCATCTTTGCTTTTTGGGCAACTTAGCTGTTCCAGCCTTCAGACTTTGGAGAGTCTCAGGAAACAAGAGGCAGAAGGGATCCCCCAGCCCAGCACAGCTGTTCCAGCAAAACATGTCCAGACTGGTTCTTAAAGTGGGTGCCTGATTCCACTCCTCACTGGGCAGGACCTCTCAAATGGGGCCTCCAGCTACCCCTGCTGGTGTTCTCTGGCCAATAGAGGTTTGTAACCTCCCTGGAACAGAGCTCCCAGAGGGAGGGTTGGGCCACAATCTTTGCTGTTTGGGTGACTTAGCTGTTGCAGCCTTCAGGCTTTGGAGTATTCAAGGTGACCAAGGGCGGAAGTGGAACCCCAGCACAGCACATCTGCTCTACCAAAACATGACCAGACTGCTTTTTAAAGCAGGTGCCTTATTCCACTCCTCCTCACAAGGCAGGACTTCCCTACTGGGGTCTCCAGTCTTCTTCTACAGGTGGCTTTGGGATGGCAACAGGCCCATACCTCCCTGGGACAAAGCTCCCAGAGGGAGGGGCAGGAAGCTATCTTTGCTTTTTGCAGCCTTCACTGGTGATATCTCCAGGTACTAGAAAATCTGAGGCAACTAGAGACTGGAGCAGGCCCCCAGCATATCACAGCAGCCCTATGGAAAATTGGCTAGACTATTACATGGGTGACCATTCCCATGTCTCCTCACTGGGCAGTTTCTCCAAGCCCGGACCTCCATCTACCCTCTGCCAGAGTTATCAAGCCAGTTGCAACTCATCAACTGCCTGGACAGAACCTCTAGGGGCAACTGAAAGCCTCTCTGCCACTGCCTCTGCATTGGAACTGCCATTGCCACCCTCAGACTAATGAAGGAGCAAAGACCTTAAGTGCCTTATCTAATTTCCAACAAGCTGCAGTTGACACAAGGAAAGGAGGCCAACCTGTCTCCCACAGGTCCCACACACACCGACTGCTCATCACCAGACAGGGAACCCCTGTCTTGGGCCCACAGCACAGACCCTCTATCCTTGGCTGATTACACTGAATAATTGTTGACATGCATCTCTCTGGGGTGGAGCCCCCAGGAGACAAGCAGACAATCCTTGGCCATGACCATTACTAAGGTCCCTTCCTCTGCTGCCTCCAAGTTCGGGAAGGAACATAAACACTAAGATCTCCCCAGAGCAGCAATGGGCAGCCTAGAAGTGCCAATTCATAATCTATAGCTAGCACCCAAGGGGGAGAGGAACTCACACTTTCAGGGCATTGAGAGGGAACATGACTGCAATTGTGGGGAAACATAGGGGAGCCACACAACTGAACAATAGTCTACCAACTGACCAATAAGCCTCTGTGCCACTTGCTGGATCACACCCCAAAACTTCAACATCAAAAATACCTCACTAATTTACCCCTGTCTGAAACCAGAGACAAGAAGTGAGCTTCAAATAAAGACCCTGAACAAAGCCTTGGCCCAGTGAAAACATCCATGAAAGAAGTCTATTGAATGTACTCAATCTATACTGCAGTTGAAGGAAAACCCACAGACAGAGATGAGAAAGAATCAACACAAGAACTCAGGTAACTCAGATAGACAGAGTGTCATATGTTCTCTAAACAACTGCACCAGTTCTCCAAAAATAGGTCTTAACCAGGTTGAACTGACTGGAATGACAGAAATAGAATTCAGGATATAGATAAGAACAAAGATAATCAAGATTCAGTAGGATGGCAAAACCTAATCCCAAGAAAATAAAAATCACAATAAAGCAATACTGGAGCAGAAGGATGAAATAGCCAGTATAAAAAAGAACCTAATAAGTCTGACAGAGCTTAACAACAGAATATAAGAATTTCAAAATACAATCACAAGTGTTAACAGCAGAATAAACCAAGCTGAGGAAAGAATCTCAGAACTTGAAGACTAGTTCTCTGAAATAAGACAGTCAGACAAAAATAAACAAAAAGGAATGAACAAAACCTCCATGAAGTCCGGGATTATGTAGAGTCCAAATCTATGAATTATTGGCATCCATGAAAGGGAGGTAGAGCAATTGAACAACTTGGAAAACGTATTTCAGGATATTATCTATGAAAACTTCCCCAACTTTGCTAGAGAGACCAACAGTCAAATTCAGAAAATATAGAGAACTCCTACAAGTTTCTACACAAGGAGATCATCCCCAAGACACATAATCATCAGCGTTTCCAAAATCAAAATGAAAAACAATGTTAAAGGCAGCTAGATAGAAAAGGAAGCTCACCTACAAAAGAAACCCCATCAGGCTAACAGAGACCTCTCAGTTGAAATCCTACAAGCCAGAAGAGATTGTGGGCCAATATTCAACATTCTTAAAGAAAATAATCTTCACCCGAGCTTTTCATATCCAACATACTAAGCTTCCTAAGTGAAAACAAAAATAAGATCCTTTTCAGATTAGTAAACGTTGAGGGAATTCATTACCACTGAACCTGCTTTACAAGAGATCTTGAAAGGAGCACTAAATATAGAAAGGAAAGACTAATAAAAGTCACACTTAGATACACAAAACAGTGTCACTGTAAAGCAACCACACAAACAAGCCAACATAATAACCAGCTAACAGCACAATGATAGGATCAAGTCCACACATATCAATATTAACCTTGAATGTAAATGAGCTAATTGCTCCACTTAAAAGGCACAGAATATCAAGCTGGATAAAAAAGCAACATCCAATGCATGCTGTCTTCAAGAGACTCATCTCATGTGTGATGACACTCATAGGCTCAAAATAAAGCAGTGGAGGAAAATCTACCAAGCAAATGGAAAACAGAAAGCAGGGATTGCAATCCTAATTTCAGACAAAACAGATTTCAAACCAACAGGATCAAAAAAGACAAAGAAGGACATTACATAATTGTAATGGGTTTAATTCAATAAGAAGACCTAACTGTCTTAAATATATATGCACCCAACACGGGAGCACCCATATTTATAAAGCAAGTTCTTAGAGACCTACAAAGGGATATAAACTCTCACATAATAATAGTGGGAGACTTAAACACTTCACTGACAATATTAGACAGATCATCGAGGCAGAAAATGAACAAAGATATTGAGGACCTAAACTCAACATTGGACCAAATGGATTTGATACACCTTTACAGAACTTTCCATCCCAGAACAACAGAATATACATTTTTCTCATCTCCACATGGCACATACTCT
Source organism: Symphalangus syndactylus (assembly GCF_028878055.3). NCBI lineage: Eukaryota > Metazoa > Chordata > Mammalia > Primates > Hylobatidae > Symphalangus > Symphalangus syndactylus. The sequence goes on from NC_072426.2 coordinate 62,679,516, forward strand.
AAAATAAACAACATAATTAGACATAAAACAATCCTCAACAAATGTAAAACAACCAAAATTATACCAAACACACTCTTGAACCACAGCACAATAAAAATCCAGAAAATAAGTATATTGAATATACTCAGTCTACACTGCAGTTAAACGAACACCCACAACCCAGAGATGAGAAAGAATCAATGCAAGAACTTGGGTAACTCAAATGGCCAGAGTGTCATATATCCTCTAAATAACTGCACCAGTTCTCCAAAAAAGTCTTAACCCCGGTAAAGACTGTGAAAATCACTCAAAATCATGCAATTACATAGAAATTAAACAACATACTCCTGAATTTGGGGGAAAAATAATGAAATTAAGACATTAATCTTAATTTTTAGTTCTTTAAAAATAATGAGAACAAAGAGCCTACCAGAATATCTGGGACACAGCTAAGACGATGTTCAGAGGGAAATTCATAATGCTAAATACCCACAAAGAAAAGTTAGAAAGATCTCAAATTAACAATCTAAGTTCACAACTAAAAGAATTAGAGAAGCAAGGACAAATCAATCCCCAAACTAGCAGAAGACAAGAAATAACACAAATCAGAGCTGAATGGAAGGAAATTGAGACAGGAGAAACCATTCAAAAGATCAACAAACTTAAGAGTTTGGTTTTTTGAAAAAATCAATCAAACACATAGAAAACTAGCTAGATTAGTTAATAAGAAAGAGAGAAGATCCAAATAAAACAATGAGAAATGACAAAGGGGGTGTTACCATTGACCCCTCAGAAATAAAAATAACCATCACAAACTACTATAAAAACTTCTAGGCACACAAACTATAAAATGTAGAAGAAATTGATAAATTTCTAGACACATACCCCCTCCCAAGATTGAGCCAAGAAGAAATTGAATCTCTTAACAGACTAATAATGAGTCTCCAAATTAAATCAGGAATAAATAGCCTACCAATAACAACAACAACAACAAAAAAGCCCAGAACCAGAGAAATTCACAGCCAAATTCTACCAGATGTACAGAGAAGAGGTGTTACCATTTCTACAGAAACTATTTCATAAAATTGAGGAAGAGGGACTCTTCCGTAACTCATTCTATGAGGCCAACGTCGTCTTGATACCAAAACCTGGCAGAGACACACACGAAAGAAAACATCAGACCAATATCTTTGATGAACGTCAATGCAAAAATCCTCAACAAAATACTTGCAAACCAAATCCAGCAACACATCAAAAAGCTAATCCACCTTGATCAAGTAGGCTTCATTGCTGGTATGCAAGGTTTGTTCAACATAAGCAAATCAATAAATGTGGTTCATCATATAAACAGAACTAAAGACAAAAACCATGTGATTATCTCCATAGATGCAGAAAAGGCTTCCAATAAAATTCAACACCACTTTATGTTAAAAACTCTCAATAAACTAGATATTGAAGGAATATACCTCAAGATAATAAGAGCCATACATGACAAACCCACAGCAAACATTATACTGAATGGGCAAAAGCTGGAAGCATTTCCCTTGAAAACCAGCACAAGACAAGAATGCCCTCTCTCACCACTTCTATTCAACATAGTATTTGGAAGTCCTAGCCACAGCAATCAGGCAAGACAAATAAATAAAGAGCATCCAAATAGAAGGAGAGGAAGTCAAACTATTTTTGTTTGCAGGCAACATGATTCTATATTTAGAAAACCCCATAGTCTCAGCCCCAAAGCTCATCCAGCTGATAAACAACTTCAGGAAAGTTGCAGGATACAAAATCAACGTGCAAAAATCACTAGCATTCTTATACATCAACAGCCAAACCGAGACCCAAATCAGAAAGGTCATCCCATTCACAACTGTCACACAAAGAATAAAATATTTAGAAATACAGCTAACCAGAGAGGTCAAATATATCTACAATGAGAATTACAAAACACTCCTCAGAGAAATAAGTGAAGACAGAAATAAGTGGAGAAACATCCCTTGGTCATGGATAGGAAGAATCAATATCATTATACTACCTATACTTCCCAAAGCAATGTAAGATTCCATGATATTCCTATCAAACTACCAACAACATTGTTCACAGAATTATAAAACACTATTTTAAAATTCATGTGGAACCAAAAGAAAGCCTGGATAGCCAAAGCAATCCTAAGCAAAAAGCTCCAAGCTGGAGGCATCACATTAACTGACTTCAAACTACACTACAAGGGTATAGTAACCCAAACAGCATGAAACTGGTACAAAAACAGGCAGATGGGCCAATGGAACAGAATAGAAAGTGCAGAAATAAGGCCACACACCTACAGCCATCTAATCTTCAACAAAGCTGACAAAAACAAGCAATGGAGAAAAGACTACCTATTCAATAAATGGTGCTGGGATAACTGGCTACTCATATGCAGAAGGTTGAAACTGAGTCCCTTCCTTATGCCATATACAAAAATCAACTCAAGATGTATTAAAGACTTAAATGTAAAACCCAAAACTATAAAAACCCTGGAAGATAACCTAGGCGATGCCATCCTGGACATAGGAACAGGTAAATATTTTATGACAAAGACACCAAAAGCAATCACAATGAAAGCAAAATTGACAAATGGGATCTAATTAAACTTAAGAGCTGCTGCACAGCAAAAGAAACTATCAACAGAGTAGACAGACAACCTACAGAATGGAAGAAAATTTTGGCAAACTATGCATCTGACAAAGATCTAATATCCACCATCTATAAGGGACTTAAACAAATTTACAAGAAAAAAATGCAGCCTTATTAAAAAGTGGCCAAAGGACATGAACAAACACTCCTCAAAAAAAGACATGCATGCAGCCAAGAAGCATATGAAAACAAGCTCAGTATCACCGATCATTAGATAAATGCAAATCAAAACCACATCTCACACAACTCAGAATGGCTATGATTGAAAAGTCAAAAAATAACAGGTGCTGGTGAGGTTGCCAGGAAAAGGGAACACTTATACCCTGTTGGTAGGACTGTAAATTAGTTCAACCATTGTGGAAAGTAGTATGGCAATTCCTCAAAGATCTAAAGGCAGAACTACCATTTGACCCAGCCATCCCATTACTGGGTGTATACCCAGAATAATATAAATTATTCTACCAGAAAGACACATGCATGCAAATACTGCATGTTTTTACTTGTAAGTGGGAGCTAAATGATAAGAACTTTTGAACCCAAAGAAGGAAACAACCGACACTGGGGTCTACTTGACGGGGGAGGGTGAGAAAAGGGAGAGGAGCAGAGAAGATAATATTAGGTACTGGGCTTAATACCTGGGTCACGAACTACTCTGCATAACAAACCCCGTGACTCGTGTTTACCTATGTAACAAACCTTCACATGTATCCCCCAAACCTAAAAGTTAAAGAAGACACCTGCACTTGTATGTTCATTGCAGCAGTATTCACAATAGCATAGTCATGAAATCAACCTCAGTGTCTGTCAATGGATGATTAGATAAAGGAAATATACATTATGGAATACTGTGCAGTCATAAAAATTGATATTAAGTTTTTTGCAGCAACATGGTTGAAACTGGAGGTCGTTATCTTAAGTGAAATAACCCAGAAAGTCAAATACCACATATTATCACCTATAAGTGGAAGCTAAACAATGTGTACACATGAGCAGAGAGAGGAATAAGGGATAGTGGAGACTCTAAAAGTTGTGAAGGTTGGGGCAGGCTGAGGAATAAGAAATTACTCATTGGATACCATGTATATTTTTTGGGTGATGTTTACACTGAAAGCCCAGACTTCATCACTATGAAATATATCCATGTAACAAAACTGTATTTGTGCCCCTAAATCTATGATAATTAACAAAACAAAAATAAAATGTTAAAGAATAAAAAGTAAAATGTGTATGCTTAATACCCTTACAATGTTAACTATATATACATTATTTAACATAAATTCTGAATCACTTTAATAAAATTTTGTTTATAAAAAAATCTTTTTGTCAGTTTGTTTTTCACTAGCTGTTCAACAAACACATACTCTTATGGGTTGAATTGTGTTGTGAAGTCCTCTACCCCAGTACCTCAGAATGTGACCTTATTTGGAAATAAGATTCTTGCAGATGAAATTAGTTAAGATAAGGTCATATTGGAACTGGGTGGGCCCCATTCCAGTATGAATGGTATAATCAATATGACTGGTGTCCTTTTCAGAAGACAGCTATGTGAAGATAGAGACACACAGAAAGAACGTCACGTCGCAATGAAGGTGAAGCTTGTAGTTATGCAGCTGAAAGCTAAACAATGCCAAGGAAGCTAGGAAGAAGCAAGAAAGGATTTCTCTACAGATTTCAGAGGACTCAGGACCCTGTCAACACCTTGATCACAGACTTCTAGCTTCCAGAACTGTGGAACAATATATTTCTGTTGTTTTAAGCCACCCAATTTGTGATACTTTATTATGGCAGCTCCAGCAGCTAACATACATATCATATTTCGATCTCATCTTAATTTTGTAAATATGAGCACTTGACTTTTCCAACAATTATTATAATAGCAATAACAATCAACAACAAGCAGAATAATAGTTGATTTGTTCCTAGTGTTTCCAAGGTTTTCAGTTTTCTTCACCCCAAAAGTGGAATCTTCATTTCAGTTTTAGATACTCTGGAAATGCACTATTCAACATGGTAGCCACTTGTCACATATGGCTATGGAGCACTAGAAATGTGGCTAGTTCAAAGTGAGATGTGGTTTCAATATAAAAGACACACTACATTGTGAAGACTTAGTAAGAAAAGAAGAATGTAAAATACCTGATTAATTGTTTTTTATGTTGATTACATTTTGAAATAACAATATGTTGAGTACATTGAGTTAAATAAAAATTTTATCATCAACTAATGTGGCTCCTAGAAATTTTTAAATTTCACATGTGGCTGACATATTTCTGTTGGACAGTGCAGCTCTTGACCCAAGAAGAGAATGTTGCATGATGTAGTAGAAAAAAGCTCTAATTTGGAAAGGTGGAAACTTTAGTTTCAGGGCTGATTATTCTGACTCCACCGAATATTTGAATTTGGGCCAATCATGTCACTTTTCTACACACAGCCCCAACATCTGAAAAATAAGGTTGTGCTATTTAATTTCTAATGTAATTTCACTTTCTAAACATTTATCTTAATATAAGTAAATGTGTTGTCTCAAGTCTTGCTGTTACTCTTTTTCTGAATCTGTTAATATATATATTTTGTATCAATATGTATTATATCATAATATTTTATATATAATTTTTATATTACATAAATTATAGTGTGTGCATGTGTATGTGTATGGTACACCATTGCATGTAGAAGCACCTATAACCCATATGGGGCTATAGGTGTTTCTACATTCAGAATTGCTTGGCATTTTGAAAAGTAATACAGGCAGATATTTCATATTACATAACACTCCCAGTGAAGGCAAGGGCAGTGATCCTTAATCAAATGCATATATTTTCTATAAATAATTATTTGTTATGTGACATAATTAAATACCATGTATGTCCTCATGTCAGTTTAGAATCAGTTTGCTGACAAATGAGATTTCTGCAAACTTAAAAACAGAATTTTTGTCAGCTTATCAGAATTGTGGGTAAGGATTGGGGACAAATTGAAAACTATTCAGTGACAAGTCAGTCAAATTTCCTCAAGAACATTATTTCACACAGTAGATTTTGGATTAGGCTTTCACTTTTCTATTGTTGTTTGGTTTTTATGATAGCATAACTTCTGATCATATTAAAACTTGAAAAATGCTTTCTGCTTTGTTTTGTCTCAGCATATTAATTGTTACATATGATACAAGTTTACTTTTTCTCTTTTTTTTGGTAGAGGAGAGCTCACATGCATTAAGCAAACCTAAATTTTCTCTTTCCATAAAGCATTTATTTTCCAAATATGGAAATGTGTAAGGTCAAACAGATCTCTCAAACATTTAATTTTAATCATTTACTTTTGCATATTTTAATTGCTTAGAAAAACTCGTCAGTTAACTTTTTTTAGCTCTGCACAATCCTGTGATGGTGATGTTATGAACTTGTGACCATCGAATGGAGTCAGCCATTTGGCAAATCTACTTATGATCTGTTTTCACAACGTGGAACTTATTTCCCACCACCTTTCTTGTTCAGGTTTGCATTGAAGCTTCCCTCCCCTTGGGCATGAGTAACAGTGTTACGACGCTGGCTTCAATAAGCAACTTTTTATGGTGTCTAATCATGTGCAAATGTGTTAAAATTGGTAGTTTTTAGCAAACAGTTATGGAACATATTACCGTAAGGCATTTGTTCATGGCGTGACAATGATTGGCCCTTGGCCACTTAAATGTTTTATTTAATAATGTGGGAATTTCAGTGTGTTTTCCTTTCATTATTTTTAACTTGAAAACAGAAACAGAGAACCCCTTCTTTAAAGTTAAAACTTTACCGCCTACAGTCTGTCAAAAGCAATATAAGCATCTGGATTTTGGAGAAGGGCTTTTTGCAAGATGTTAATTTAATATACTGGCATATTTCATGCATGCTTTTTATATTTTATATGCTTGAAGCTATATTTACAGTGACCACCCAGGAATAATAGACTTATTTTCGAGATGGCATACTGAGCAGCAAAAAACTCTGTCCAAATAATAGTGCAAATATTGAATTCAGACAAATATCATTCCACTTAACACAGTGCTTAAATGCCAGATAATCATTGTTGCACACTAAAGTAGAAGACAGAGGTTTTTAAGATCAAGCTTTGCTTTCCTACAACCTACACTAATTTTTACTTCAGCATCTCCATATGATCTCACAGATAGTTTTCCATGAAATATAAGATGATCGGCAAATACTCAGTAAAGTGAATTTTCAAATAATTGCTGAAAATAATGCTGTATTTTTTAAAACTAGAATTTGTATCAAAATGAAATAGTGTAATATTCTGCAAGATATCTATATGGCAGACAACTATATATGTCAATGTATTCTGAGATCAGAGAATAAAAATATTTCTTATTTTCAACATAGCTCTGCACTGCTATTTAATATCCATAAACACATCTCTCAGCCTGACTTCAAAGACCTTCCATGAGACTGAGCACTTAGCTAAGTTTAGAATTAGCTTCAGCTCTTACTATTAAAAACAAATAATGATTAAATATAGCAAACTTAACTTGTTTCAATATGCACATTAAACTTAGTTTCAAATTTTGAAAGCTCTCTGTTAAAAAAGACTTGTTTTCAATGTGTAACTTATACACAGAATAAATCTGTTGTGATAGTCTGCACATTCATTTACAGAATTTAAGCCATGAGTCCAAGAGGAATAAATGGGAAATAAACCTTTTATATCAGGGTTATTTTGTTTCAAGACTAAAGTATTTAGAGGTCTTGATCCAATTAAATGTGTGTGTGTGTGTGTGTGTGTGTGTGTGTGTGTGTGTGTGTGTGTTTCTAGGGGAAGAAATTGACAAGATGTGTTGTGATTTTTCAGACTGTAGATGCTGAACACATCCAGAACTCCACGTGCAGATCAGCTGTTGGTAGCTTTGGTACACATTACTCAACATTCTTGACAATTGCCCATTAAGGCCAAGTTCAGGTGACTAATTATCCCTGCAGAGAGCTGCTACCCAAGGTTAGAGAAACCACTTAGCATTATCTATAGGTAACCACCTCAGAGCTTCAGTTTCTATGTAGAGAACTGTGTATGCTAAATATAATTGGCTGTCTCTGCTAACTGTAGGATGTAACCAACTTAGCATACACATTCTGCAAAATAAACACTCAAGCTCATGGAAATTTTTAAGTTAAACTTTTATAGTTACTATATTGTTGATGTTTTTACCAGAAATATTTTATTTTTTATTTATTTATATTTTTTGAAATGGAGTCTTGCTCTTGTTGCCCAGACTGGAGTGCAATGGCATGATCTCAGCTCACTGCAACCCCCGCCTCCCGGGTTCAAGCGATTCGCCTGCCTCAGCCTCCCGAGTAGCTGGGATTACAGGCGCCCGCCACAATGCCCAGCTAATTTTTGTATTTTTAGTAGAGATGGGGTTTCACCATGATGGTTAGGCTGGTGTCGAACTCCTGACCTCGTGATCTGCCTGCCTTGGCCTCCCAAAGTTCTGGAATTACAGGCGTAAGCCACCGCGCCTGGCCTCAAAAATGTTTTAAATATTATGGAAGATGCTACTCAAAGTAGAACAAATTCTTAGACTGATGTCTGATGTTTATCAAATGTGCATTTTCTTATTCAATAAATTATTTTATTATTAAAAATGTATACTAATTTTAGGAAATTTGAGTATATAAAAATAAGTATGATGAAAGAAAACAAAAATCACTCAATCCTGTCACCCAGATTAAATAATATTTGGTATATTATAAAACAAAAAATCATATAAATATACAAAAATGGAAACTACTCTTTATTTTATAATGTGTATTTCATAATATACCAATCTGTTATATATGTATGTGTGTATGCATATGTATGTAAATATGCATATAAATGTATATGTAAGCATGCCTCTATATAACAGGGCTAATGAACTTCTAATATAAACAATGTGCTTTTTTTCTTAGGAATCCCTACTTCTTAGCTGCTGTGGTTCGAATATGTCTCCCAAAAAGCATGTACTGCAAACTTAATTCTCAATCAACAGTGTTGTATGATGGAAAGTTTAAGAAATGATTAGGCTATCAGGGCTTATAATTAATGATGCTCTTGCAAGAGTAGGTTTGTTATAATAGGAATGAGCTTCTTATAAAAGAATGAGTTTGCTCCCCTTTTATCTCTCTCTCTCTCTCTCTCACTCTCTCTTTGTCCTTCCACATTAGAAGGATGCAGCAAAAAGGCCCTCACCAGATGCTGGCCCCTTGATCTTGGATTCCCCAGCCTCCAGAATAGTGAATCAGTAAAATTCTGTTCATTTAAAATTACCCAGTCTGTGCTCTTCTGTTGTAGCAGCACAAAGCAGACTAAGACACAAGTTGTCGTACTGCTTTGCTATCAAGAGTATTACCTATCTGTATAGGGAGTATACATTATTAAGGTCAACCTGTGAGCTTTAATGCCCCCAGAAATAGAGAATGCCCCTTCTAGAGAGGAAGAGAAACTATAAAGTCTACCTCTTCTGGTCTAGGGAAGTATGACAAGAAGAAATGAGGAAAGAGGAATTTATCAAGTGCTTGTATTTTATTGTGTTTTTTTCTTGGACTAACATTGAAGGAGAATGCCACTGAAACATTCAAATCGATACAGGCCAATCTTGAGGACATTGGAGCTGGTATCCACTTTCTAATGCCAATATAAGGAAAGATGCAAGTTGCTAGAATAGGCAAAACTTCAGTTTGGTACCAAAACCAACAAGATGACTAGTAGCATGACATTGGCAGAGGGAGGTGAGCCTGACACAGGATTTCTGCCTTCTTTGAACTTTAGAAGGTTAGCTGGTACCCAGAAATACCAATTAGCCTCCTTAAAGGAACACAAAACTATTAGGTTGGCTTGCCACTAGTGGAGCCAAGGAGCATAATGATCAGGGACTTTGAGACTAGATATGAGTGGCCAGGGCCATTAAGTTGAATGGTTGGTACTAGCATAAAACCCTGAGAGTAAAGATGGAACCCCTCTTTAATAAACACAAGTACAAGGGCAGAAAGAAATGAGATACACAAACTAGCACAGATCAAAGGCCACTGGGAAAATGAGGCCTTTCCTCTCAACAACCAGAAAAGCATTAAATCTCCCAGTCACCCTCTTGTCATCCAGAGAAAATCAGTGGGCATGAGAATGGAGGAAGTATATGGAAATTCAAAAAAACAAAAGCATTTACCGCAAAGATACCATATCTTTTGCTGGACTGTTAAATAAGAAAAATTAAAATAAAATACAGTTGACCCTTGAATGAGAGATGGCTTTGAATTGTGTAGGTCCACTTGTAAGTGGATTGTTTTCAATAGAAGTTATACCTAGTGTGCCTGCCTCTGACTCCCCTTCTGCCTTTTCCACCTCTTCTGTCTCTGTCATCCCTGAGACAGCATAACCAACCACTCCTCTTCCTGCTCCTTCTCAGCCTACTCAACATGAAGATGATGAGAAGGAAGATTTTTATGATGATCCACTTCCACTTAATAAATAGTAAATATATTTTCTCTTTCTTTGGATTTTCTTAGTATTTTCTTTTCTCTAGCTTACTTTAAGAATACACTATATAATACACATAACATACAAAATATGTGTTAATCTACTATGTTATCAGCAAGGCTTCTTGTCCACACTAGGCTATTAGTAGTTAAGTTTTGAGGGAGTCCAAAGTTGTGCACAGATTTTTTTTTCTACTGCAAAAGGAGTTGGTACCCCTAAACCCCACATTGTTCAAGGGTCAGCTGTACTGTTATTGGCAACTTAACTTATCCCTACATTTATTTCCTACAGCTCAGCAGCAGGGGAAATAGGAAAATAGATCAGTTATATAAAATAAAGTTATTTCCCATCTGTGTAGCAAAGTATAAATATGTAACCCTGATGCAGATATGTATATCTCTCAGTCATCTGTGTTTGTGTGGATGAGAAACAAATATAACTCACTATTTTCAATTTATAAAATATCATAATCTTTCCATGCTAATAGCTTTATGTCTGTATAATAATATATTAAATGTACCATAACTCATTTAATCAGTCATCTTTTATTATGCATTTATATTGTTTATTTTTTTATAAATGTGCACATTCTAAAATTAGCATTTTTCAAAAGCAAAATGAGGTGGTGTTTTTCACAATATGAAAGGATTAGATGCCTAAAATCTCCTTGTTTGAAATAATGATTAATCTTTTCGCATTGTGGTATAAATACAGATTGTCATAGAACCCCGTATTTATATTGACCTTCAACTGCTTGCTCAGGAATGCCTGGAATAAAACATCCTCTCAGAACGTTAGAAAGTAGTATCATTGGACAGAGCCTAGAATAGACATAGATAACATTCTACTTCACCATAATAGCAGAAATACTGTCACATTAAAGATGTATTTTAGCAATAAAGAGGATGGGTAATTGAAAATATGATGCAGGTAATTACCAGAAAAATAAAAGAGTAGTATGTGTAAAGACAAAAGTGGAGGATTTGCTCTTGGTGTCTTTGAGAATAATTAGGATAATTTTTAGATCATACTTCCAATAGCTAAAATAATGGGAAAATAAATGATTCAGGGAAAATTTGTTTATACACACATGGTTTCTGTGCTTCAGTTTGACAGAGGAGATGCCTTTTGTCCAAGTTTATTTTTGTCATTTTCTTCTACTACATTGCGTATCAACTGTCCTAATTTACCCCAGAGATAGTCAGTGGCCACATGGGAAGCATTGCTTTGATGCATGCACTTTAATTCTCATTAAAGCAAGTGTAAGTTTGGTTATGGCACGTTGCTTTGAAAGCAGTTGGGATGGTGAGGGACAATGAGAGAGTGTGTAAAAGAAACAACTGGTTCATATTCTGGGAACACTGCCAGCATTTGATTCAAAACCAGAACAAGTGCTGGCTGTCAGCTGAATCTGTGCTTAAAATAAAAGAGGGCCCATAAGAGCTTAGATTAACAGAAAGAAGGAACAATCTAATGCCGAAATCTTAGTACAAGTAGCTGAAGATGGTGGGTGCTATCCCTACATTTTTTGTGGCTTTAAATTTGATTGCAGATGATTTAGCTGATAAAATAGGATATAAGATTCCCATATCCCAAGTGTCTTATAAAATATTTAATTAATGGTATTTATGAAAACTGTGAATTTATGAAAACCAAAAAAGATCACAAAGACAATTATAATAAAATGTGTAAAGCAAGTTCAGAAATGGGTGCCAAGCCATGTTTCATGTTACCTTATGGCATATGAAATTGATGAATTATAGGTGGCCAGTAATAACATATTTAAATTTTCCCATAACTTCATTAATTCTGATGTTTGAAATTTAAGACATGAGCTGAGCTCAAGTTCCTGTATATACTCTTAAGTAAAAAATCAGTTTGTTACACCAATTAGCTTTACTATACACCTGTAAAGGGACAAACTAATTCATACAAGATAAACAATTATTTTAAATATTTTACATAGCAGATAAATAAAAGTTGAGATAATTACAAATCATTATATGGATACATGAAAACAGGCATAGGAGAATACCTGCTTGACCATAACTTGCTAGATCTTTTTGGGTTGTTAGGTATACATATTTGGAAATAGTAGTTATGCATTTCTTTACAAATATTATATAATGTTCCTTGATTCAGGTGGTATCCCTCACCTAATTCCAGCTAGTGAAGTTTTACTATGTCAGCTATTCAGCATTATTAGATTTCACAGGCCTTCAAAGGTACAGTGAGGAGAAATCACCTTGAGCCCTTTATTACCAAAGAAAGCAATGAGAAGAGTCAACCCTTCTTATTCTTTAGGGACATATTAGATGATTCACATATTCAGTGATTCACAATCAATGATTCAACGATTGTGGGTGGGTGGGAAATCCCACACAATTCAGCCATCACAAAGTTGACCAAAATGCAGAATTGCTTTGTACTGTTCTGCTTTAAATAAATACAGATAATTAAATAAACCTTTGCAGCAATAGAATAAAGCATAAATCCAAACTTTACCCAGCCAAAGGCTGTCTTGGCCACCAGCCAGAAGCCAGAGGGCCAGAGCTAATTTGCATAAAATTGAACAGATTGCTGCAGCTGCCGTCCTTATTAATACCAAGACGTAATCATAATCAGGAGACATTCCATCCACCGCAGAGCCACCTCCTGTGCAGTGCCACCCATTGCTTTGTGGGACCTATAGTCACTGATATGCAACCTCACTCTAAAGGAAAAAACTATTTATAAAAAAAGACAAAAACCAATTTTTTTCAATTGTTAACAAAAAACAAAAACTCTAGCCCATTCACTGAGCAGACTCACCAAATGGTTTTTCCTTTAACTTAATACAAAACATTACAGACATTTCTGTATTTCGTCTCTACTTGGGTAAAATCGGTGTGTGGAAATAAGTAAAACCATGGATCTCAAATTTTCTTCAAAGAAATTATGATGAACTTCTTGCAACTTAATTTTTGACACGTCTGCAAAGTATTATTTATGAAACAGTGACTGCTACCAGTTGCTGATGATGTCACACTTGGCTTTTTACATTCTGTCACCCTGATTTCAACTCCAGGAAACTCTACACGGCAGTGAAATGCAGAAAGATGTCAAAAAGCATGTGCTATGACTTATCACGCCCAAAACATGCTGAGAACACAGACACTATGTAATGCCTGATAGAGTGCTTTTGCATCAGGGTATCAACAGCTCTCTCTTTGTCAGTAGTACTAAATGAATTGGAAGATTGCTGTTCTACAGTTTCTCAGTCAGAAGGGCTGTCAGCAGCTTCACGAAGGCCATCTGGGGAAAACAAACTCTTGGCCTGTATAAAGATGACGTAACGTACAAGGAGCACTGGCAAAGACGGAGTGGATTATATTAAAAACCTATCATATTTGTTAGCTAACTGCGGATGACAGCATTGGAGTGTACAATAAAAAGCTTTTATGGTGCTCTGAAAATCCTGAGTTTGCTGCACTGGAATACATATTGAGCTCATCTACTGGTCTGGAACACAGTAGAATTAAAGTGTTGTTCTTCTCTGATCATTACTTTGCATTTATATATATATATACATTTAAAACCCTAAATGCCCATTCAGCACCAAATTTTGCAGGTAAGGTTTAAGATTGGGTCTACACCCATTTCCCTATCCCTATTATTTTAGTATGATTGACTGTGTTTAGAATTATATATTCATCACCACAGAATTCCCAGTGTGCAGAGAGCTATATCTATATGCTAATCCCTAAACCAAGGATTAGGGATTTCTTTTTTTTTCAGTCATGCTCAGATAAATGATTAAAATATAATATATAATCCATATCCTATTAGACAGAAATAAAATATATAATTTTTTCTTTTCCCACTCAACATCATTCATTTCTATGTCCTCTATCATCTATGAATAATTCTTAACCCTACATCTACCATTTAAATTTTACTTTTTACATTTCATATGCTTATTTTGATTTTAGTGTTGGAATTTCTATATGAATGTCATGGAAACATATCAAATGTAGAATGATTTCTTGAAACTCTACCTTGAGTTCAAATGATATCTCTATCTTATAAGTTTTTTCCTTAATTTCTACATTTAAGACTGTCTAAAATTCTATGGTCCTTGCTCTGGCATTTAAATGGTGCGAATCCTATTTCTCCACTTATGTTTATTTTCAGGAAACTTGCTCACTTCTCTTTGATGCCTTTCTAACTTGATTATACCTGTCTCTGGCTGTGTCTTCTTCTCAAACCCACTGCTGAGTTTTACCTTGAAAACTTTTAAAGAACTATAAGCTGTCCTTGTACTTCTGGCTTTCCTCTTCCCAGTTGCCTGGGGTAGAACAATACATTATAGTTTTAGCTTAGACCCTAAGGCTTCTCAACCCATCACTAGTCCTCTGGTTCCCGAAGGGAAGCCCCTTAGGATACCTAAGAGAAAGAATCTGTGAAAGAATGAAGATCAAGCATTAATTCACAGTGCTGCTCTTGGAAGTTCTGTTCTGATAAGAAAAAAAAGTGTTAAAAGGCTCTTGAAGCCATTTGTCAATGTGTCTTCATTCACTTATTTGGGTCTGATTTTTGCTTTTGTTGTTTGTTTTATGTTCGAATTCTCTCTTTGGAACTACCTGTGGTTGACATGATGGGACAAGCCTGGGAATAATTACCATTCAGGACAGGTTTCCACTTTGAGACATTTTAAGTGTAAATCCAAATAAAGGCATAGTCATGTAAGCAGATTAGGCCTACCATTAATGTAGGCAAAAAGAATCCCATTGGTTCAAACATGTCATATGGTAGTTTTCCACGTAAGGGTTTAAACCTAATCTGATCCAGTGACAAGTAACAACTGTAGCTGGCCTTGTTTTTGTGCATGTATTTCCATCAGAAAATTCAAAGGTGTGATGGAAATTATGCCAAACAGTCTACATGGATTAATGAATTTGGCAATTCTCATACTAGCAATGGTTATCAGAGCTAGGTAGTCTCTTGATCAGTACAAAATCAAGATGGTGTTTTGATTAGGTCTCCCCTGAAACACCATCTACTCTTCTCCACATCAGCCAAACTAACAAATCTATGAGAATGAGTTCCAGTACCCCAGATAACCTTGTAGTCATTCTCACCTTCTACTCTTTCTAGTGGTATAGATTCCATTTCTGAAATTTGATTATTACCTAATTTTCTTTTATCTAGATTATTGCAGTAGACTCCTAAATATTCTTCTAGCCTTCTGGATTTTTTTTCTGAATACTTCAACTTTTCACTAATAATAGGATGTTCTCCCTAAAATACATATTTTTCCATTTGCTAGGTCAAAAATGTTTGCTATCTTCTACTACCTGCAATGTAAAGTTTGAAATACATAGGATAGTAGTCAAACAAGTGTATATCTAATTTTAGCCTACTTTTCCAGCACCAACTTGTCTTTCTTGTGACCTATGTTCTAAAGTTCAGCAAATGGAGCTATTTGCTATTACCTCAACATAATTCTGTCTCTCCATTTTTTTTTTTGCACTTGCTCCACCCTCAGTCTATTATTTGCCTCCTTTGTATAGGTGTGAAAAGACATTAAGTATAAACATCACTCAGTAAGGTTTTATATATTTCTTCCTGACTTTGTGATTAATAATTCTCTTATGTACTAAGTTTAGAGCCACATGTTTATGGGGAAGATTCGTGCTGAAAATTATCTAGTATAAACCCTCATTCTGCAAGTGAGAAAATACTTTGGAAAGACTAGGTTGTGGGATGAAACAAGTCATAGTTTATTCCACTCATATGCATTTATCATAATTTATCATAAAGTCAAATAACTATAAAGTTGAAATTCACATTAACGTTCATTCCTCTATTTCACTGACTCATTAGTCCCAACTACGTGGCTTCAGGGCTTCGTGCAACTCCCATTCCACAAAGTCTCTCTGAGAGTTCACAGCATGGTCTTATTGTGCCCTGTGGCACTGCCACACTTTCAATCTCTCCTGTTCTGTTCTTCTGGTAAGTTCTTCCAGCATGTGTGCCATGTTGGCTTGTTAACTGGGTCTGTTATAACTCTTCACTGAGAAAGCCATGCCTAGGACTTCACCACTGCATGGACCCTATTCCGTTTGAACTCACTGAATGGACAGAATCATATAGTATTCAAGGTAAAAGAAAATAATTGGAATAAACTTACTCTCTTTAACTTTGCATCACTCTCTTAATCTTTCCATCTGTGCCCCAAAACAGCATCACTTATTCCTAAACTTCCCAAGTCTCTCCTGAAAATATTTCCTTAGCTCTCTTGCTGTGTGTTTTTTCGTTTGTTTGTTTGTTTGTTTGTTTTTTGTTTTTTCATGTTCACAAGGACTCAAAACCAACCTTTGGTATCAACAGGGAAATACACGCCAATGACTTTTTATTATTTTGTTTTCCTCTGTGCCTCATGAATTTATATATTAATGTTTTGTTTCACTCCCCCTTCAGTCAAAAAATAAAGTCCACAAGCACATTAATTCATGCAGACACCTAGCACATTACAGCTGGATGTATTTCTCTTGGACAACAATTGTTTTGTGTATTTATTTACTACACAAGGCTACCTGCTAAGTATGGCCCATGGTCATGTCATATTTACCTCCATATTTCCCAAGGCACTTTGAACATGGAGTGGCACATACCTGGAGCCCAACAAATATTTTTGCTTGAATGAGGAATAAGTGAAACAATAATAAAGATTCTGAGGGTGGTGTATCTAATACAAAGCATGGGAATATCTCACAGAAATAATCCAATATATTGAATTAAACAGTTTCACAGGCAACCACAAAAGACACTAGAACCCTCCCTGCAAAAATGTCCCCTATATTGACTGAGTGGTAAGCCACCTAGACTAACATTTTCAACCACTTTGATTCTTTCCTTGATTTAACCATGACTTGATAAGTCCCAATCCTTATCTATGTAAAATGAATCCTAAATACGAAATATAATATTGGTTCTTTAGGGATATAGTCTCGGGTCTTGAAATATCCTCAAATCCATTTCCTCCATACATCATTTGACTTGATTTCTTTTTATCATTTTAATGTGTTTCTCCGTTTCTTTTATGTGACTTCTTTCTTTTAGCATAACTTGTGGTTCTTTCCGCATCATGAAAAAAGTATTGCTTTTCAAGTCCATGATTTAAAATATTTTTTACAAGAAAACTATTTTAAGTGGCTATGGTTTATAGTTATAGATTTGCATCTGCTTGCCCATAAACTGCCTTGAAAGAAATAAGTAAATCTTTAGAAAGCTCTTTTCTCAGTCCTCACTTTAAATGAGGGCAAGAATTTGGTAAGTATTGCGTGGTTCACTGAACCTCCATCAATGCCAAGATGGGCCTCTGGCTCAAGTCTACATTTCCTATTAAAAAGGTGAACTGTAAAGTAGATTCTGAAAAGCTAATCCTTATAATTTAAGCCCTTATTTGTTCCACATGAACTAACTTCCAGATTGTTACTGAAACAAATTTTCTTTTATTTGTGTATTCAAATAAGCATGTTTCACTTAAAAAGCAGTCCCACCGAACCGCATTTGCATATCCTAATTAGTTAAGCATGTTCATTTTCCATTCACATGTTTTTCAAATAAATGCTTTTGAAGAATAGTAAAACTTAACTAACATCTGAGGCTGCAAGTTCACAAAAAAAGAAAAAAAAAGAGCTGACACACACACTAGCTTAAAAAAGGCAAGGATTTCAATGTGTGGCACAGAGGATGTGGATTTGATTCCTGTTTCATAATGGAGGTTGGGATTGTGTTTAGTATGTACCAGGATGTGGGTGGCTTCAGGGCCAACTCATCCGTGTATTTGTATAACCAACAAAGGGTGGAAATTAAGTGCCATTGTAATTTTCTAATGCATAGTAAGAGTTGATCAATTTTTGAAAAATATTTTTAACTCTAAAATAAGCTAAAATTACAGAGTTAGGATACATTAACAAGAAACTTCTAGGGAATAAGGCTATCCATAAAAAAAGTTAGTTCTGACATTTAGAAATACAGCTATACATTATATATCTTATGAAAATACATGCCATTGGTTTAGAAGAAACTTCTCTACATAGAACATGGTCTGAGATTGACTTTCAAGAAAAGGGGGGAAAGGGGGTAAAAGCTTCTGTGTTACAGTTACATGAAATACACAATTATCTTCCTAAATTCATTTCTAAAACCCACTCATTCCTACAAATTAAAAGAACACAAAATAGAATGATGTCAGTTATATTTTTTTCAGTTCTGTTACATAGTTTCAAGTTGCTGAACTATTTAGATACTTATGTGAGTGTTCACTCATAATTTTGGAAATTGATATTGTTTAAGCCCACCCAACCAGCCACTCTTATAACTTCTCTTTAACTTGTAAAAAGACAGGAAACAGAAACTCCTTTCAGTCCAGTCCAGGTCATGGATTAAATCTAGGGATCTCCTGTTCATATATTTATTTCCACTAACTATCACTACATTTTTGGATTTGAGTAATTGTTTAATGCATCTATCTGATCTGAAATAATTAAGAAAACTTTCATAATATTGATTGCAGAAAGCAATAGTCATTAGAAGGCTATACTACATTATCCCTCATTTAAAAGGTAGTAGTAGGAAAATTATTGTAAGATTTTCACAAAGGCTACTTTGTACTGGAATTTTTCATTATCTATTAGTTCTCTTTAAATGGAAATGTAGTCAACAAATGAAGTCAACAAATGATATGTGGGATTAAAAGTACAAATTACATATTATATAATGTCTAGGATTTAAGGATGAAAAGCTCTGAGTTACAAAGCCCTGGAGTCTCCTTTCCCACTAGGATACTTTGCTGTACCACTTCCAAGGCTACACATGCTATTGACTACATTTGGAAGAGCGATTCTAAGGAGTAAGAACAATCTTGGCTTTGGGAAACAAAGAAGAAGGTTTCAGACTGGGGAAATTCACTTTCCCATTAGGAAGAGGATAAATTGATTATGCCCAACACTAAGAGGAAATCATCTCGAGTTATAGATTCATAAGTAAGCCACGTAGTACATATTCAGTGAAACTCATTTTCTTCATGTTGAAAATCAAACCTATCTGTACGGTATGCTAAGTAATCTTTTTTCCTGTTTGTACAAGTCCACTCTTACATTTTATTTTATGTATTAAAACATTAACAAAGAAAAAAAGAGATACCCCAAACTTCAACAAAACCATGAGTTTTAGTATGGAATGGATGACATATGTTTAAAATGGTGTCATAGCCACACATTTCTTCTTTTATTTGCATTTTCTAGAACTAGAAGAATGTTTAAAAAAAAATCTGTGAGTTAGCTAAGAGGGTACAAATGGAAGGGTATCTGTGCTCCAGCTGAAAAAAGTATAATCGGTGTCATGTTGAAGATTATTTCCAACTCTCTGTTGCTTTCTTGTGTGAGAAATGAAGGCGAGGTGCTTGGCAGTTCTTGTCAACAATATGTCGAGGCAGTGATTGTACGATGCTGTGGCAGCAGAGCTTTTAAACAGAAACACCAGAACCTGCGAAGTATGTGTCTGTGATTAGTACCTGATGCTGTGCACAGTGTATGCCCAGCCTCAAGCTTTTAATGGAGTATCTTTATAAAACCAAACAGTACTCCATCCTCTGTTAATCACATTAATGTTGAAAAGATCATATGGCTACCATTAATTCTTCAGCATGAAAAACTTTGTTTCTTCCCTTTCCAAATCCATCAGCACAAACGCATGAAATGTCATTTTTGCCTAGCTGTAGACATCAACTCTCACAACAAACATAAATACCATATACATAAATGAAGATCATAATAGAAATGCTTGTAGCTCCTTCATTCAAAATAGAAAGAAGTATGCCACTTCACTACCACAACTAGAATAATTTCAGAAAGATTATAAATGTTAAGAAGGCAAACTATAATCTCTAATAATAGCTTCCCTTTAATTTATTTTCCAAATGAATACCAGATGCACTCTTTCCATTCCACTCCCAAACATACATACACTATTAGTGCAGTTGTTGTTTTAAGAACATGTGCTTCTGTTCTGAGAAGAGCTTATCCAGTTATACCATGTCCACAATGTGCTTACCTGATCGGCAATCTTGACTATCTTTCCTAATAAATCATGTAGTTCCAAAGGAAAACTCTGTTACCTGGTAAGGTCATTTGTGGAAAGACTAACTGATGTGTAACACAAGGTGAAAACTCAAGGGAAAAACTGATTTATGATCAATGGTTTGACTGTATATGTGTATGTGTTGGGGTGGTAGATTAGAGTACTGTGTATGTGTTTTTTACATATCATATTTAGCATTTACTAATTGTGTAGTATTTATGCAAACATCCATAAGGAATAAGGAAGGATAGGAATGTCAAGATATTAACGAGGCAGAATTATTCATTTTAATTAAAGACAGTGCTTTTGTCCACGTTAATTAAGTAGCACATGAAGTTCTAGTGAATACAAAACTTAAACAGAAAGCAGACATAACTATACTCAGGGAATGTACAATTTATCAGAAGAAGCAAACATATGCAAGAATAATTATTAGAAGTCATCTTTTGCTCTTTGGACTGTCTATTCAAAGCCAAATCTGTGTTTGTCAATAGAAAATGCCTGGACTTGTACACTTGACCTTCACCTGTGACTTCATCTGCTTTTCCACTTTAAATTCTTTGTTTTTAATGTCTTATTTTCACATATTTTTGTGAGATATTTTAAATCTTCTTTGAATCAAGGTATAAACCCAAGACAAATGTATATGGGGAATTATTAACTGTAAAACTCATATAATTAAATCTATGTTTTAGGAAGATAATTCTGGCAGGACAGGGGTGTGTGGATTAGAACAGGGAGACAGGGGACTTTGGGATGCCAATGTCATGGTGCAGATGAAACACAATGAGGACTTCACATTGAACAAGGACAGTAACACTTGAATGGAAGAGATACATTTGAGAGATATTTAGGAAGCAGTTTCTACAGGGTTTTTTACTGAACATTTGTACATAGAATATGAGAAGGAAAAGGGAAAAATAAAAAATTCCTCCTCAGTTTCTTGTCTAAGTGACTTGGCAAATATTAGGCAATTATAGTCTTAGGACAGACAGGGAACACTAGAGGAGAAGTCACAGAATGAGAGAAGGTAGCAAGATAATGGGTTAATTTTAGACGTTGGAATGTGAGTGCTTTCAGGACCATTAGGTAGAAGTGTCTAATAGACAGTTGGAAATCCAGATTGGTAGGTTAAGAGTATACATAAGGACAAGAATAGAGGTTTCTTTTAGGAGAGAAGAAAAAGAAACTCGTAAACAGTACTCTGGAAACAATACTCTGGAAACAACAGCAGCATTTAAGGGCTAGAATTAAAAAGTTTGAGAAAAAGTTGTAAGTAAATTGAGCAATGAAAGATGTCAATGGGAGAGAGAATTTCAAAATTGGGCTCCTAAACAGTGTGAACCATGTTTTCTTTTTATCTGCAATGATTACCCCAGGGCTGAGAGAGTAATAGAGCTTAGACTATTTGATGAATGATTTTTTAAGAAGAGAATTTAAAAAATTAGTGTTTGGTGAGGAAATGATTATAAAGGAAATGTTGAGTCGGCATAATGTAACTGGCATTCTTTGTAAGAACAATTTGGAACAATGGGAGATGGTTATAATGTAAAAAGAGAACATATGCAGATAGGGAAAGGTGAGGACAGCTTCTGCTGAGTGACAATGGCAGAGGCACCTGATGGAGAATTAAGCAATGCTGTAGTGCTTTTTAGGATAGCGAGGTTGATATACCAAATGGAGGAAGGGCCAGATGGGAGCAACTTCAAAGGGGAGTCATAGGTCTGGAGAATCAGGTTGGAGAGTAAGGGGAACTTGATGAGTGGGAGTGGTACGCAGGATACTTCCAAGTTCAGAAAAAGTGCTGAACTTGGAATCTGTAAGCCCGTGTTTCGAATCTGGACATGCCGACAAAAGAAGCCTCAGGAAAGCAATCTTTCTGAGCTCATCTGTAAAATAAGGAGCTTGGTTAGAAGGGAAGTTCTTGCTCTGGGGAAGCCAGATGATGTTATATGCTCTTTCAGCCCTAAATCTTTATGGTTCTTGGACTCCATGGTTTGTGAGGAGTGATAAGTATTATACAGAGAGCCTTTGGATAAACCAGAGGAATTAAGAAAATTTCTATTTGACCCACATAAAAGGACCACATCTGGCTTTCAATCAAGATGTGGGAATAAAGAAAAAGTAATACATCTGTCAGATGCAGCAGACAAAAATAAAAGGCATCAGGAGAGCCTTCAGCTCCATTTCCTACTCCTTTTTCTGAGACAGAACTCCAGGGATATCCCCTCAGGGGCAATTTTGCATCCGAAGTTAGGTGGATGCAAAGTTACGTGATCCTGATTGGCCAGTGGCTTCATTGTTCCGCCAAGGCTTCTGCCAGAGGATTAGAGGTTCAGCTGGGTCTCAGGGAAGCTTTTAAACAGGTCCCAACCTGAACAGGGATTGATCCCTCGTGGTACCCTTCCCACCCTCTCCTCCTCACTCCTTGCTCTAGTGGTTTGAAAGAAGGTTCTGGTCCTCAAATTTCCTTCTTCCCCTAGGTTCTTACCTCAGATGAAGAAATGCCATGCTGGTGGCTTATTTACACATCAGACATATTGATTATAAGTAGAGATCTTATTATTGGCTCAACTAATCTATCCTGCCTAGGGAGACAAAGTTTAGTAATACCAAAAATTAAAACATTTTGCAGCAGAGTTTTGCTGATTAATACAACATGTTAAACTTTTGCTTTTTTTTTTTAAGTGAAGTCGTTTCACTTCATATAAAACAGACACTTGCTATCTTTTCCTTATCTTCCAATGTGAGATAATCATAAACAGCTTTTAGAAATCTCCTTTTCAAGGGGATGCTGACCAGACAATGGTGTGAGGTGGCCTAAGGCACCAGAAACAGTGACTAGAAGCTAGAGTACTTGTACCTTGGAGTTCAGCAGGATAAAATGGCTATATGTTCAAAGATATAAAGAGGACTGGATTGATGGGTGGATGATGGAATCGCCTATATGATGGCAACATAAGGCAGAATCTTTTATGTTTTAAATGTATTTATCTTTTAAAATCTTCCTTTGAAATAAAGTTAATTATAACAAGAATACCTGGAGGTGATTGTTTCACACTTTAAATGTGTGTGTGCACCTTTGATTAGGTGGTATAAATCATATCTGCAAGTCACCTCAATTATATACTTTGTATCTAAGAATTTTCTTGTACTACAAAATGTATTATTTATTGGATAATTGTGGTAAATTATACCATGGAGAATGAAGAAAATTTAGAGTTAGAACAGCATTTCTCAAACTTGTTTTCACTATTGCTCCCTAAGGAGCCTTTAGACATTTTTTCAAACGTCCTACTGTAGGACATTTTAATAACACAGAAATGCTGTATATCTGTTTATGTATGTCATATATTTTTGCTCCCCCCAAAAACAATTTTTCAGTCTTTAAGATATCATCCCTGTTGAAAATGCAGAGAGTAGAGAGAAAGTCAGAACCTTGGGACATAGCTTTTGATATGTAAGAAATTCTTCCTCTAAACTTATGGGAATTGCCTATTTATCAACTCAAAAGATAAAACTATAACCCATCTGGAGTGTGCTGAGTATTTTGTCTTGCTAGAGAGCTTTTACATATTGTTAGTGCAGATTATAAAACTATTCTTTTTGTTTGTTTGTTTGTTTTTGAGATGGAGTCTCGCTCTGTCCCCCAGGCTGGAGTACAGTGGCACAATCTCGGCTCACGGTAACATCCGCCTCCCAGATTCAAGCGATTCTCCTGCCTCAGCCTCCTGAGTAGCTGGGACTACAGGCATGCATCACCATGCCTGGCTAATTTTTGTATTTTTAGTAGAGACAGGGTTTCATCATGTTGGCCAGGATGGTCTCGATCTCCTGACCTCGTGATCTGCCCACCTTGGCCTTCCAAAGTGCTAGGATTACAGGCATGGGCCACCGCGCACAGCCTAGTGAAGATTATAAAACTATTGATCCAGATACTCTATTGATTGCCATGGTAGACCTAACTCCTTACTTCCTCCCATTCTGTACCTACGTGAAGGAGAGAGATGAAGACTCTTCCAGCTTGAAAGAAAGACATCCAGCTGGAGGATGAGGTAAAGAACAGAAAAGAAGCTGTTTTCCTCTCCAAGAAGCTCCATATAGAATGCAAACATTTGTTATTGAATCCTTGCTAGGAATATCCACAAATTCCAAATTTCTAGGTCCAAATGATCAAGTTATTATATGGAAATAATATGTGAATTAATGGATCTTTATTTTTTTTTTAAGTGTTGTTTGGACCAGTCCATGTGCTGGAGATTCAGAGAGAATGTTGTGAGGCAGTTGCCCTGCAGGTACTAATATTATATCAGAACCAGATGTGAAAACACAGCACTTTAGCGAGGTGATAAGGACTAAAAGAGAGGTGAGAACCTGGCCATAGAGCCGCACAGAGTATGAGGTGACATTTGAGCTATTTCTCCCAGAAGACAGAGAATCAGGATGAAACAGATGTACACATGCTTATAAGAGTAACAGAAAAAAAAAATCCAATCGAAAAAGAAAGGTCATAACCTACAATATGTAGCATACAATGGAGTAACATAAGTGGGAGAAAAATAATTACCTACTAGGATTCATTGTAACATTGGTTCCAATATGGTTTTGCCTCTTTAAGTGGGATTTTTGGCTACTCACTTATCTTTACTGAAGTCAGTTTCTTTATCTGTAAAATGAAAAAGATAATCCTCATTAGACTGGTTTAAACATTGAGAATTTCAAGGAGATAATCAATGTAGATTACTGATGGAGATTTAAATTCATTTCTGTTGATATGTGTGCATACACTTCCATGTCTATTTTTTTAAGAGATGGTATCATTGATGGTGACCCAATACATTGGACTAAAGTGGCAACAGTCAATGTTCTTTTTGTGAGGACCACTACATTCACAGACTCTCTTGCCATGCAGAAACAAGCATAGATTTTTCAGATCTTTGTGCAAGAATTCATCTTCAAATGAAGCTTTTCTTTCAAGCCACTACTTGTTAAGGCGGACTTTAAACATGTGCTCTGGATCAAAGTGTGGCCAGTGTTAGCCACTACAGTAAGAATTAAGCTCTGCTCTCCTTTTGTTTCACATAACAAGCTATGTTAACTGCTACAGAAAAATCAGGAATCCCCAAGTTCTAATTGGCTATTTTGTTACTTCCTTGCCTGTTATTCTCATAAGCCATCTGTCAACTTGAATTGTGTAGGCACTTGCCATTGTGCCTATAGTCATGAATTGTTCACTTGTTTAGAATTACTGAGAATTCAACTTTAGGTTCATTCAATTCCTGACCTCTCTGTACAGTATCACATCTAGGACCCAGTTGAGATGAAGCAGCAACAAATGAAGCATTTTTAATGACACAGCATAAGCCACAATTATCAAAATGAGTCCAATGTAAGTCATGCTTATGGATGTTATTCTAGTCCTGTAAATAACAGTAGTGGCTTCACTTTAAAAATCCAAAGGCAAAAGCTATGTAAACATGAAATTAATTCGTACACATTTTTCTCCTTTGTTATTCAGAAGCTGGCAGAGGCCATATGCATGGGCTTTCCTGGAATAAGACAGTCGTTGGATTTGCCTCAATGTGGAATACTATTTTAGAATCTTAAAGCAGAAATATTAAACCAATGTTTTTTTCTATAAATGTTCTTCAGTAACCATACATAGTTACGAGGGTGACTAAGACAACTTCATAAGGCCAGTATTATTCTTTCATTAAACTAATCAACTTTTTTGGTAAATTGTAGTATAAAAGCTAAAAGACTTGAGAAGGTAAACATGAAATAAAGTAATATGAAATTTAACATCACAGTCAACATGCTGTTTTCCCCTTTCCTTTATGTAATATTTAACTTTTTAAATGCACTCCTAATTAGAAAAAATTAATTGGAAACATTACTTTCAATAATTATTCAATGTTTATTTTTAAAGTATGCTACTCTATTCTAAAAACAATTTCAGGTAGCTTACAAAATAATGTACAGCTTAACAGGGTTAAGAAATAAAGATATCAGGAAAACAGAACAATAGTGGTAGAAGAATTAAATGAACCAGAAGGCAAGGTTATTAATGAAAACATACTTACACATTTCTGTATATTTGCCTGTGAGCTACCTATAGACCAAAGCAAGGAATAAAACATGATTAGTTGCAAAGTTCACAGATTCCTTGGGCTTAAATGGGACAATTGATCTAGAGAGTATCTTTTCTCAGTGCTGAGGCTATAAATATGTCACTGAGTAAAGTACAGGTTTTAAGTATAATATATTTCTTTAACAAATAGGGCACATTAAAAATGTTATATATTCATCAAGAGATAAATCTATGGTCCCCAATCTGCCAAAACATAATGAATTAAAAATAGTTCTATGGGTATATAAAAAAGAGTAGTTAGATTCATGATGATCCATCTTAATCAAAAGATGAAATGTCTAGAACACGGTATGGTGAGGGGAGTAGCAGGAGGTGGTTTTGCTCTCTTTAGGGAGTGGTGTTTTTATAGTAAAATTATATTTTCAAACAAAACCTTGCAAGGGCTTTTTGTTTTCTGTAGCAAACAGATCTTAACTAACATAATTATGAAGGCAAAAATTATATTTTAGTAGTGATGTTGTGACAATAATTTAATTATGTATGTAACTACATTTGGTGGCAAGGCATGATAACAATAACTTACTTTTTTTGAGAGGGAGTCTCGCTCTGTCGCCCAGGCTGAAATGCAGGGGCGTGATCTTGGCTCACTGCAACCTCTGCCTCCCAGGTTCAAGTGATTCTCTTGCCTCAGCCTCCCGAGTAGCTGGGACTACAGGCACGTGCCACCACACCTGGCTAATTTTTTGTATTTTTAGTAGAGATGGGGTTTCACCGTGTTAGCCAGGATGGTCTCAATCTCCTGACCTCGTGATCTGCCCACCTTGGTCTCCCAAAGTGCTGGGATTACAGGCGTGAGCCACCGCGCCCGGCCCAACAGTGACTTTTTCAATTAAAACAAAAGACTTATTATCAACAAATTATTTTTTAAATAATTTATAGATAGATTTTTTTCTTTAAACGTAATTTATTTTGTACTTTCCCATTTTCAGTTTCTACCTCTAACCATTTGTTATGTCTAGTGATGTAAGTGTGGTTTAAAAACGTGATGGAATAATAATTTTTCAATATTATTTTTCATTCAATATATTCTTCTTTGCCTTCCCCCTTGCCCACCTCGTTTAATTTTATTGTTCCTTTAGGATTTATTCCCTCGGGGAAGGAAAACAACAGACCAGAAAGCAGAAATAATTTTGAATTCACTCTTTAAATTTTCCAACCTTTAAAAGAATTATTTTATTCCCTCAGGCAAATAAAACAAATCAAAACAAGAAAATAAACCAACTAAACAACTCAAAAACTAAACAATAGTAAATAGGGGAGTGCCTCTAAGGGAAAAGTAGAAAGTCAATGGAGGAAAAGAAATTATTCTGATGTATGCTATACATTGCAAATATTATATATAATAGAGACAGTGAAGTAGGCACAGACCGGATACTTTAACCCAGGGGTCCCCAGCCCCTGGGCCATGGACAGGTATTGGTCCGTGGCCTGTTGGAACTGAGCCGCACAGCAGTAGGTGAGTGGCGGGCAAGCCAGCAAAGCTTCTTCTGTATTTACAGCTGCTCCTTATCACTTGCATTACCGCATGAGCTCCACCTCCTATCACATCAGTGGTGACATTAGATTCTCATAGGAGCATGAACCCTATTGTCAACTGCACATGTGAAGGATCTAGGCTGCACACTTCTTATGAAAATCTAATACCTGATGATCTGTCACTATCTTCTATCATCCCTAGATGGGACTGTCTAGTACAGCTCAGGGCTGCCACTCATTCTACATTATGGTGAGCTGTATAATTATTTCGTTATTTATTACAGTGTAATAGTAATAGAAATAAAGTGTATAAATAAATAAATGAAGTGTATAAATGTTATACACTTGAATCATTGAGTCATCCTCAAACCACCCCCGACCTTTCCCCAGTCCATGGAAAATTGTCTTCCACAAAACTGGTCAAAAAGGTGTCAGAAAGTTTGGGGACTGCTGCTTTAACACCTTCTCACTTCTGTAATTTTAGGATGAAGTTATCTGACCAAACTGTTAGATATACCAGTCAAGGTAGTAGTTTCAATAACAAATAATAAAATCTAAAAGCCAGCTCTTAGGCCTAATCAGACTGTAAAGTCTGTGAAACCTCTTTGCACATGATAGTTGTTAAGTTGTGGTGACAGTGGTTCTACTTAATTCAGATGACCATATAATGTATCAGATCACATAACTATCTTATTTAACTTATGAATGTGGAAAAGTGTGACTAATAATCATAATTGAACAACAAGGTAATAAGACTTTTCAAAGAAACTGATATTTCTGTTCACACCAACTTTTAGCCAGAATTGGAAAGTTAAATTTGGCATCTGTAGGGCCCATATTCAGTGATAAGACCAGTTGTTTTAACATGATTTTTGATAATATTTTTCAACTTGGAAATCAATTCTGGATGAATAACTTCCTTCTAAACGTGACTTCAAATTATTTGTGGATTTAACTTTCCTTGTCAGAACAAATAATGTGTAACACTATAAACATGTACTATTAAAATCTGTTCCCAATAATTTAAGACAGTATCATTCTAAAAACTTGAGAGAATTTGCTTCAGGGAATTTGCTTTTTCTTTCAAAGGCAAAATGGGTTTTCAAAAAAATCTCTAACACAGCGTAGAGAATAAGAAGGCAAAATCCAAAGAATAGTTTTATGAAGAGTATGTGGATGTCAACTTATCCTGTGTTTACCATTTAAACTTTAAATATAGTGCCAACATTTTTTGTGTGGCTGGGGGACAGTCTCAGTCTGTTGCCCAGGCTGGAGTGCAATGGCACGATCTCAGCTCACTGCAAACTTCTCCAGTGGGATCTTGGCTCACTGCAATCAGGTTCAAGTGATTCTCATGCCTCAGCCTCCTGAGTAACTGGGTTTACAGGATCATGCCACCACACCCAGCTAATTTTTGCATTTTTACTAGAGATGCAGTTTCACCATGTTAGTCAGGCTGGTCTGAACTCCTGACCTAAAGTGATCCACCCACCTCAGCCTCCCAGAGTATTGGGATTACAGGCGAGAGCCACCTTGCCAGGCCTGAATATAGTGTCAACTTTATGAAGGTTTTTACTATCAGGATATGTAGTATATTCTAAATCCAGAGTTTAGGGTATAGTTTTAATGAATTTTTAAAAAGTGAATTATTTCACTCTTAAGATGCTCAAATTGGCCTTCATAATGTACGAGTTAAGGTATTAAAACACTTTTTCTCATAATGATTTTCCTTGAGGACAATGTAGAAAAGACAATTATGATTATTATAATCTCATCAAAGATAATTCTCTTTCCCTGTAATTATATATAACATAATATGTAATATATAATGTGTAATTATATAGATATGTAATATGAACTTACATGCAATATATGACATTATATAATAATCTATATTATAAACTAAATATGTATATAAAATACATATTAGTCTATATGATAATATGATTTGTTCATGAACAAAGTTTCCCTTTGTTTTTCATTTTTTTTTTTTTTGAGATGGAGTCTCGCTCTGTTGCCCAGGCTGGAGTGCAGTGGTACAACCTCCGCTCACTGCAACATCTGCCTTCTGGGTTCAAGCAGTTCCCTGCCTCAGCCTCCCGAATAGCTGGGATTACAGGTGCGTGCCACCATGCCCAGCTAATTTTTGTATTTTTTGTATAGGTGGGGTTTCACCATCTTGTCCAGCCTGGTCTTGAACTCTGGACTTTGTGATCCACCCGCCTTGGCCTCCCAAAGTGCTGGGATTACAGGCGTGAGCCACTGTACCTGGTAAGTATTTCATCATTTTAAATGTCTGTTTAATGTTTCATGTAGTTCTACAGGAAGACATTTTGTTTGATTAACCCAGCTTTCTTTAAACTTTATTTTGTCGAAAATTTTTTGTTTCATGGAACTCTTTTTAATGTTCTACAGAATTAATATTTAGTTGGAATACACATTGGGTAATGCTGATGTTAAAACTCTGCAGTTAAACACTTAGAAGGTTTTCTAGGATCTTTAATTAACTAAGGTTTACATTTTATGGTATTTAAAATGGTAAAAACAGATAGTTAATAATGTTATAGTCCTGAGTAATCATTTACTAGGGTATATTAAAGTCTAGACATGTAATAGTGGACAAATTGGTTTTTAAGTTCTTTTCTATTGTAATATTCTGTAATTTGTCTTAGTCCTCGGTGCTGCAAATGAAATTGTTTTAAAGGATCATAGTTTCCTCAAGGATCATATGTTGAGACAGATTTATTTACTGGGAGATTCAGAATTTTAATCACTTTTTGATGGGTAAAAAATCAAATTGTATAATTTGTAATTGTTATTAAATTATGATTGAAATATTATTACTTGCCCAGACTCTGTTTGCTAAAATACACAACCATGGAACAATTTAGAGTTTGATATTGTTGTAAATGTGTATTTATTTTTTTCTACTTCAAAACCAATTAAGTTATTTTGGAAATCACAAATAGCTCTAAAATAAATTTACTTTGAAATCTCAGATTTTTCCATATGTCTTGTATGTAAAATAGAGGAGCTCCCTGGGTAATTAAGGTAAACTATATTTTTTGAAGCCATAACAATTGAAAAAAATACTTTCGAGCGGCTTCAGGAAATTTGGCACTGCACATTTGGAAGTGTGTATGTATTTCCATGACCATAATATTGTAAATACTTTTGTAGATTGTTGTATGTGTGAATTCGTTTACTTTTATGATTTTAGATTGGTTGAAAATAAGACAGATATTTGGATCTTTTTTTCCTTTACTTTTTATTTTTTAGAACAAAATCGGCCTTTAAAACAAAAGCCAATGTAAATGACGAGGTTGAAAAATATTTTGACTATATAAATACCGTGGACAGCAGTGTAATTTTTCATGCTTTTTGAAGATCTAGTAACATTTCATGGCTATCTAGTTTTTCAATGTTATTTAGGTTCTCAAATGAGTCATTTAAAGGATTACATTTCCTGTTATGACAGTTTTGGTCTTGCATTCCTTAGTTTGTTCTGTTTAAATGTATAACCTCTATATTGCACTGTTTAGTTTATATGGTCAAAACTATGTCAGGGTTATCTGATATTGATGCTCTAATTATATAAACAACATTTGCTCTTTACAAATTATTTTGTTTAACTAAATTTTCCCTATATCCAAGTAGATAAATATTATGTCCTCTCTGCCCATACATTCTTCTTGGTTATGCTCCCATTCAAAGAGACTAATCAACTTGTACACTCTTTTCATAGAAATCTTCACTTCCCTCAGTAATATATAGGTACTTCTAGGTTGAGAGGAAATAACTATTCAAAAGTGAAAAGCTATAGCTCTGCAAGATCGATTTCTGTTTTTTTTCCAGATCAGATGACTTTTGTATGGAAGTCACATTTTCATTATCTATTTTCCCCTATTAAACTCATGTAGAATTCCATTTCGGCCTCATGTTTCTTAAATGGAATGAGCAGGTAGGGTTATATTAGCAATCTGCAGACTTGTGCATATGCCTTGTAGGTAATATTTCTAAAAAATTGAAAAAATTCTGCTCCGTAGAGGGCTTTACAGAATTATTAGTGTTCACATCACAACTACTTCCTTCCCCAAAAATGTTATGTTATAACTTTATATTGTTCCAAGAACCTTGTTTTAAGTGTGAGTGCTAAGCACAAAATAATCCAATGTGTAACATTTAAAGGATTATTTATGACATTTTTGTTACTTAGAAGTGAGATATTTGAAAAGGACATTCCTATATCATATATCTTCTTACCCTGTGCCCCTTCTTCCCTTGTGTCCCCTTGAGCAAATCTCCATATGTAATGTTAGTTACAGTATTTGATAGTAGTCAGTCAATTGAATAGAAATAATTTCCTACCTTATATACTCAGAAGAATATTTAACAATTAATGTTTTAGATATTTTCTCTATCCAAATACCAGATGGTAGTGGAAGATAGTGTTGCTATGTTGTGAGAATTACATAGTACTGGATGCAAAAAGTCTTATTCTAAAATCCTGGCTGTGTTACCTATTTACCATGTGATCTTAAGCAAGTGCTGAATCTCTTAAGCATATTTTTTCTCATCTAAAATAAACTTAAAATATGGCATTGGAAGTCTTCAGTAAATAGAAAGCAACTGACTACCTATTTCATGTTTTTTTGGAGAATATTAAATGTTTTAATGCATATGAAATACAAATTAGAATGTTGGTTAAGTAGCAAGTACTTTTAATATCGTGGCCATTAATTAACAGCATTTCTCTATTGCTTGAAATCTTCAAAATATACCCAAAATATAAATATAAATTTATTTTTTAGAGTTGATTGATTCCATGTTAGTAATTATCAAATTATGCACTAACAGAATACTGATATTTCTTGACCTGAATTGAATGCAGATTGAATAACAAAAGTCTCATCTCAATTTGCAAAAAACATAAAAGCATTAGAATTTCTCTATTATTCTTTTGTGCACATTTCACTATCAAACCTATTCTATCAATTAGTGCTAAATTGTTAGTAATATCTAGCAGAGGAGTAAAAGAATGAAAAAGCAGTAAATCTAATAGGAAAATTGCAGAACATTTGAACATTCTTAGTTACAAATTTTCCTTCTGTTTGGACATAGTTTCTTTAATTTTATATTCACAATTACAGCAAACATATTTTACTCCCAGTTCATTCCACAGGGTTATGCACATTTCATATGTTCTTCTATTCAGCACCTAAAACAAAACAATATCTGGAATATAGTGGGTACTAAATATATATCCACTGAATGAATAAATAAGTGGCTAAATGGTATTAAGAACTATACTCTCCTAATATTTGTGTGCCTGCCTGAGATGCAATGTAAAATGGTAAGAAAAGTTAGCAGATGTACTGCAATGACAGATGGGAAGACCTACCTTATAGTTCACTAGCTGCAAATATTCTGCGTCTTCTACAAGGGAAGTGTAAAGCAGAGCCTTTAAGAAGTTGAGTTTTAGAGTCGTTGAGAATGAGATTAATATCTAGCCTTGCTTGCCCTCACTGAATGGGGTTAATATTACCATTTTATAGAATCTGAAGAGTAAACAAGTTAATTTATTCCAAGTTACCTACACTGGTATTAGCATAAATTAAGAACACTTAATAGCAGCCATTATTACTATTGTTATTGTTCATTAAACATTATAGACCCATTTGATTAGCTTTATGTATTTACTTAGTTTACCACAGATATTTTCCTCAATAAAAATATGACATACTAAAATAAAAGTCTAAATTGTGACAGTAAAGTGAAAATATCAGCATATGTAACAACATGCACTGGACAGTGGGCCTGAAATCCATAACTTCCATAATTCTTGTGATGCTTTTGCAGATAAACTTGTGCTTTGAGTTGCAGAGTTGTGACATCTTCTGGAATGCAGTTCTAACATTCAGAGTGGCAGAGCTGTTTGAATTATTTCATATCTCTTCTCAATCATCTTGTTCAATATTTTCTTTCTTTCATTTTGGCACACATTTGAATATAAGTAAATAAAAGTTGAAACAAAATAGCTAATTTTTCATACTTCCAAGCTTCTAGATTTTATCCAGGTTAGGAAATGAAATTATGGACACACTACAACGAAATCCTACTGTTCTGCTTGCTATCTCACACAGCATCAGATGGTAACTGTGCATAGTATTTCTTACTTAAAGTAAAGGTAACATAGGTCCTGCTACTGAGAATGTTCCATTTGCAAACTGATAATGAATACTGCATTCATGAGAAAATGAAAAAGGGAATCTAGGGGTTTCAACAAGTCGGTAACACGTATGTCACTCAAAAGTATTTAGCACTGCTACTAGTGAGTGACAACATGACCCTTTTGGAAGGAAAAGTAGACACGAAATGGAAGAAAAATGAAGTATGTATGCAATGAGGTTTTTATTTTATTATACTTTAAGTTTTAGGGTACATGTGCACAATGTGCAGGTTTGTTACATATGTATACATGTGCCATGTTGGTGTGCTGCACCCATTAGCTCGTCATTTAGCATTAGGTATATCTCCTAATGCTATCCCTCCCCCCTCCCCCCACCCCACAACAGGCCCCAGTGTGTGATGTCCCCTTCCTGTGTCCAACTGTTCTCATTATTTAATTCCCACCTGTGAGTGAGAACATGCGGTGTTTGGTTTTTTGTCCTTGCGCTAGTTTGCTGAGAATGATGGTTTCCAGCTTCATCCATGTCCCTACAAAGGACATGAACTCATCATTTTTTATGGCTGCATAGTATTCCATGTGTATATGTGCCACATTTTCTTAATCCAGTCTATCATTGTTGGACATTTGGGTTGGTTCCAACTCTTTGCTATTGTGAATAGATCATGCTGCTATAAAGATGTGTGCATGTGTCTTTATAGCAGCATGATTTATAGTCCTTTGGGTATATACTCAGTAATGGGATGGCTGGGTCAAATGGTAATTCTAGTTCTAGATCCCTGAGGAATCGCCACACTGACTTCCACAATGGTTGAACTAGTTTACAGTCCCACCAACAGTGTAAAAGTGTTCATATTTCTCCACATCCTCTCCAGCACCTGTTGTTTCCTGACTTTTTAGTGATTGCCATACTAACTGGTATGAGATGGTATCTCATTGTGGGTTTGATTTGCATTTCTCTCATGGCCAGTGATGATGAGCATTTTTTCATGTCTTTTGGTTGCATAAATGTCTTCTTTTGAGAAGTATCTGTTCATATCCTTTGCCCACTTGTCGATGGGGTTGTTTGTTTTTTTCTTGTAAATTTGTTTGAGTTCATTGTAGATTCTGGATATTAGCCCTTTGTCAGATGAGTAGATTGCAAAAATTTTCTCCCATTCTGTAGGTTGCCTGTTCACTCTGATGGTAGTTTCTTTTGCTGTGCAGAAGCTCTTTAGTTTAATTAGATCCCATTTGTCAATTTTGGCTTTTGTTGCCATTGCTTTTGGTGTTTTAGACATGAAGTCCTTGCCCATGCCTATGTCCTGAATGGTATTGCCTAGGTTTTCTTCTAGGGTTTTTATGGTTTTAGGTCTAACATGTAAGTCTTTAATCCATCTTGAATTAATTTTTGTACAAGGTGTAAGGAAGGGATCCAGTTTCAGCTTTCTCCATATGGCTAGCCAGTTTTCCCAGCACCATTTATTAAATAGGGAATCCTTTCCCCATTTCTTGTTTTTGTCAGGTTGGTCAAAGATCAGATGGTTGTAGATGTGTGGTATTATTTCTGAGGGCTCTGTTCTGTTCCGTTGGTCTATATCTCTGTTTTGGTACCAGTACCATGCTGTTTTGTTTACTGTAGCCTTGTAGTATAGTTTAAAGTCAGGTAGGGTGATGCCTCCAGCTTTGTTCTTTTGGCTTAGGATTGACTTGGCAATGCAGACTCTTTATTGGTTCCATATGAGCTTTTAAGTAGTTTTTTCCAATTCTGTGAAGAAAGTCATTGGTAGCTTGATGGGGATGGCATTGAATCTATAAATTACCTTGGGGAGTATGGCCATTTTCATGATATTGATTCTTCCTACCCATGAGCATGGAATGTTCTTCCATTTGTTTGTATCCTCTTTTATTTGAGCAGTGGTTTGTAGTTCTTGAAGAGGTCCTTCACATCCCTTGTAAGTTGGATTCCTAGGTATTTTATTCTCTTTGAAGCAATTGTGAATGGGAGTTCACTCATGATTTGGCTCTCTGTTTGTCTGTTATTGATGTAGAAGAATGCTTGTGATTTTTGTATACATTGAATACATTGATTTTGTATCCTGAGACTTTGCTGAAGTTGCCTATCAGCTTAAGGAGATTTTGGGCTGTGGCAATGGGGTTTTCTAGATATACAATCGTGTCATCTGCAAACACGGACAACTTGACTTCCTCTTTTCCTAAATGAATACCCTTTATTTCCTTCTCCTACCTGATTGCCCTGGCCAGACCAAATAGCTTGAAATCCCCTTCCAAAAACTCTATGTTGACACTTCACATTTCAGATTTGTCCATCTTCCTTCAGGATAAATAATAGCTGCTAAAAGAATACATGCAGCATCTCTCTGCCCTGTCAGTGTGGGATAATTCACCTCCCCAGGATTCAGTGCCTCCTGCGTTCACATGTGGGTTAGCTGATGTAAGGTATGATCTCCAACTCTATATTAATGAGGAGCTTCCCATTAATATAATGGAAAGAGCACTGGACTTGGAGCCAGCTCTAAATGTTAGTGATATTTCCGTGGCTAAAGTCATGTGAAATCTTAAATAAATAATTTAATCTTTCTGAGAATTTTTTCATAATATACCAACACATAATAATAAAAATAATGCCTACCATCATCATCTTAATTCAGTTTCTCTCTCATTTTCTCGTAACTAGATAACTACAATTTTTATGCCTCCTATACTCAAACTCATTTTGTACCCTACTGCCAGAACAATTCTGATTAAGTCACTCTTTCATTTAAAATCCTTTAGTAGTACCCCAAATCTTCAGGATCAATCCAATCTCCTCCATACATCTTTAGATGGCCTTTAGGACCTGGCCACTGTGATCACATTTTCTGCCACTTTTTGAGTGCCCTGTGTTCTAGGCACCCTGAATTTCTTTACAGATCCTTGAATGTGCTGTGCTGTTTCATATGCCTGGATCTAGACATATGCACACTTCACTGGCTGGAATACCATGTCTTACTTCTTCAAACTGTCCTTTGCTGAAAGGAGTTTTTGGAAGACATCTTTGATCCTCGCAATCTGGATTACTTGGCCTTGTTTTGCCTCTAGGCAAAAAAATTTAACATACAGTATTCTCAGAAATTTATTCAGCTATCGTTATCTACCTCTTCATCACCTGCACCCAGAGAGCTAATTTTGCCTGGAGAAAAATTACACAGCCAGGTCTGAAAATTTCACTTTGGGTTTTTAATCAGCAGCCTGAGGTGGACTGTCAAAATTTCCTAGAAGAACGAAAGTCCAATTATGTTTCCCTAGAAAGGCCATTTTGTTTTCCTCTTACGGTGAGGACTATAAATAGTCATATAAATAAACTATAAATACCTCTCTTCTTCTCTTCTATCTTAATACATCTCTTGTTATTCCTCTTGCTTGCATATTTCATGGAGAGCATAGAGGCCCTGAAAAGAGAAATTACGCCATAGTCTATTTCCCCATTTAGGCTTGAAATACACTCTCTTATCTCATTCTCAAGTACTTTATTCTTTATACTTCTTTTTTTCATTGTCTGTTTTTTGAGCGTGTGTGTGTGTCAATCTCTCCCACCAGTCTGAAATCTTAGTGTAGAGAGGCAATTTCTTTTGTCTCTGTGTTCCTGATAAATATTAATGGATCATTAACTATATGATAGACTTAAAGTCTATTACGATTCTTTCTTTCAAGGACTCTGCAGAGGCCAGAAAGGTAGATGTTTAAACAATAAATAAAATAATATATCATGTAGTTCTTGTAAAGCATTGGGTCAGGGAAATCTTGTTTTTAAGTTGACATTTAAGCTGAAATCTAAGGAATTCCTGGGAGCTATCCAGGCAAAGAAGTGAAATTGTGTGGGCCCAGGGGAGGAACTAACATGTACAAATGTCCAAAGGCCAAAGGGTACACGTACTATTCAAGCAACAGAAAGAAACAACATAATCTATACTATATGTTTCAGGAGGAACTTAATTGGAGGTTTAAGATTGTGAGGTTCCCAGGGGCTAGAGAATTTAGATACTTATCTAAGATCAATGAAAACCTATTTAAAGATTTTAAGCATGAATTAACATACTCAGAATTTATATTTGAAGACTTTTTTCCCCACAGGAATTGAATTGCTCGTATGAGACTAAAAGCAAATTTGAATAGATCAAATACCAGGTTATTTCAATGGTCCAGGCCAAAAGTAATGACCCGTCAATACGAAATTGGGAATCTTGAGCATATAGAGGGCAACTGAGCCCATGGAAGTAAAGAAGATATTCTGAGGAGACCATATAAAAATGACAAGGATATAAAACCATTACTTATGGCACACCCACAAGGGGAAAACCGAGAAAGGAGAGTATCCTATCAGGAGTCAATGTTTCTGAAACCTAGAGAAAAGTATGTTTTAAGAATAAGAGATGAATCAATAGGATCACATGGTTTCAAGATAATCCAGGAGACAACAAAAGGAGCGATTGTACATAAAGGAGTGGCCAAAGGACCAAGTTCTGGAACACCCCAACATTTAAAGTTCAAGGAAATAAGGAAGAACCAACACCCTTCAGGGATGTCAACTTATTGTGCTTATTATGTACCTGTCCAATGTTGAGTTGCAGCTGAGAATGTTTATAAAGGCAAAGAGGATATGATATTCATCACCGCAAGGGATTACTGAAGATGAATCGGATACTAGGTATGGAAATGACTTGCTATGATAGTTGTAGGCCTTTGTACACGTTTCATGTTATAAAGTAGATTGGTATTAGTTCACTCATTGGAGGGCACTTAATTTCCAAAGAAATAATAATAATAAACAGTGTGTGTTAAACCCTCTTTATATTTTAAAATGGACTAAACTGTCCTTAAAGTAAACTAGTATTTTTTTTAACTGAGGAGAGACTGTGAATTCTGAAAACAAATAGAATTATTTAAAATGTATATAATATTTAAATGATGTGTTTTGGTTTGATATAAGAAACATGATTATTTGTTTTAGCCTTACTGAAAAATTGAATGAAAACTGTCCATATCAGATTAGAAAGCTTGGTGAGATATTAGATAAGAAAACATGGTCATGACATGCATGCTTATGAATAAATGCACTTGTCTGAAAGATGACTCTTCAATGATAATTCACACTAAAATTCCCTCTATATGTAATATAAATAACTAAATAAATTCAGTGTCTCTGTTGATAATAATCACTTAATTATCATCACCTTCTCCTTTTTTCTTTAATAATTTTAAATTTTATTTTAGATACAGGGAGTACATGTGTAGGTTTGTTACATGGGTGTACTGTGTGATGCTAAGGTTTGGCATACAGATTCCATTGGCCAGGTAGTGGGCATAGTACCTAAGAGGTAGTATTTCAACACATGTCTTCCTCCATTCCTCCCCCTAGTAGTCCACAGTGTCTATTTTCCCCATCTTTATGTTCATGAGTACCCAAAGTTTAGCTCCCACTTATAAGTCAGAATATGTGGTGTTCAGTTTCCTCTTCCTGCATTAATTTGCTTAGGATCATGGCCTCCACCTGCATCCATGTTGCTGCAAAAGACGTGATTTCATTCTTTTTAGGGCTGTGTAGTATTCCGTAGTGTATATGTACCATATTTTCTTCATTCAATCCACTGTTTATAAGCACCTGCATTGATTTTATGTCTTTGCTATTATAAATAGCACTGCGATGAACATAAAAGTATGTTTTGGCAGAACAATTTTTTTTTTCTTTTGGGTACATACCCAGTAGTGGGATTGCTGGGTCAAATCGTTGCTCTGTTTTAAAATCTTTGAGACATTGCCAAACTGCTTCCCACAGTGGCTGAACTAATTTGCATTCCCACCAACAATTTTTAAGTGTTCCATTTTCTCTACAACCTTGCCAGCATCTGTTATTATTTGACTTTTTAATAATATCCATTGTGACTGGTGTGAGTTGGTATCTCATTATGGTTTTGATTTGCATTTCTCTGTTGATTAGTGATGATGAGCATTTATTCATGTTTGTTGACCACATGTATGTCTTTTTTGAGAAGTGTCTTTTCATGTTATTTGCCAAGTTTTTGGTGGGGTTATTTGCCTTTTGCTTGCTGATTTAAGTTCCTTATGGATTCTGGATATTAGATATTTCTTGAATGCATAGTTTCTGAATATTTTTTCCATTTATAGGTTGTCAAATGGTTGCCGTTTACTCTGTTGATAGTTTCTTTTGCTGTCCAGAAGCTCTTTAGTTTAGATCCCACGGGTCAATTTTCATTTTTGTTGCAATTGTTTTTGGTGACTTAGCAAAAAAAAATCTTTGTCAAGGCCAATGTCTAGAGAGTATTTCCTAGGTTTTCATCCAAGATTTTTTAATAGTTTTAGGTTTTACATTTAAATCTTTCATTCACTTTGAGTTAATTTTCATATATGGTGAAAAGTAAGGGTCCAATTTCAATGCTCTGCATATGGCTAGTCAGTTATCTCAGCACTATTTATTGAATAGGGGGTCCTTTCCTCATTGCTTGTTTTTGTCAGCCTTGTCAGAGATCAGATGGTTGTAGGTATGGGGCTTCATTTCTGGGTTCTCAATTCTGTTCCATTGGTCTCTTTATCTGTTTTTGTACCAATACCATATTGTTTTGGTTACTGTAGTTTTAAAGTATATTTGACATCATATATGTTTGGAGAGTAGTCCAGGATTAGGATATCTTTCTGCATATTAACTAAATGGTGTGCCTATGTGGTCAGGCTTAGTAGAAAATGCTGCTAATCTACACATCTGTGGTTTATGTATTCTTAGGCTAGTGTCAACCAGATGCTTCTGAGATTCTTGAGCCAAACAAATAACATAACAAAGCAGCTATGCCAAAGAAGTAGAAAGACATCAGAGAGATCCTTAAGAAAAGAGTCTCAGTTTCATATGTGCTAACATTTCAACATGAACATTTCTAAAATGTATATTTCCCAGGCCATTTGGGGTCAATGTGAATTCTCTGAGAATGTGGTAGATTTCAAAACCTCATACAAATGGGAGAAAAGACAGTTTGCCAATACATCAAATTTTTGATAGTTTTGCACAGCTTTAATTTAAGCCAGCCCAATGTAACACCATGCTAATCCCACGCACCCAGTATATTAGAATCACTTAATAAAATAATTGCTTTTAAAATACATTAATATAAATGATCAGTTTAGTAAACAGCTGAACACCACATTTCTTTTTCTTCTGTAATAAGGGTAGCTTCACCATAAGCATCTTGGTAAAACATGGGTTCTCACATCTGCTACAAATTAATGTGAATTAGATGTTAGTAGTCATATTGCCTTTTGTCTATTCTGGGTGCATAAAACATACAATACGAAGTGAAGGTAAATAAGATGCCCT
Organism: Symphalangus syndactylus; assembly: GCF_028878055.3. Taxonomy (NCBI): domain Eukaryota; kingdom Metazoa; phylum Chordata; class Mammalia; order Primates; family Hylobatidae; genus Symphalangus; species Symphalangus syndactylus. The sequence continues at coordinate 62,720,973 of NC_072426.2, forward strand.
GCCATTCTGTGTATGCTAAGGAGCTCATTCTGTTAAATAGACTGCAGTGCACCCTGGGAAATATTGGTTCTGTTCCTGCAGTTCTATTTGTTCAAGTAGCTCATCTTGAAAGCCTGCCCAACCTCAGCTGTAGACTTGGAAGATACGAAGCAAGCAATTTGGATTTTCCAAATCATCAGTCCCTGCAAAGGCAGGAAGGAGTCCAGTAACAACAAAGACTCCTCTAATTCTTAAGTAACCAAGCCCCATGGGACTAGGATCATCTGAAGAAACTCAGCCTCCTGTGTAAGCTCAGTTAAGAGTGTGTGTGTGTGTGTGTGTGTGTGTGTGTGTTATCTCCATAAGGGCGACTGAAAAATGCTTGCTATCATTTCCCAACATCTGTGCCTGCTGCTGCCTTTCCAACAGAAACTTCCAGATTTTGTGACACAGCTGTGGTTAAGCTGGCAATTGGCATAGCAAGAATTCTCCTCCTCATTTATATTGCATAAAGCTTCCAGTACTGGTGCTAAGAGTTCAAAGGCTTTCACAAAAGTAAATCTTCACAGGCAATGCCATGATGTCTTCAAAAGGATTTAACAGCAACCACAAATCTAGTCAATCTTACATGAAGTTAAGTATCATACAAAATAAATGTAATCACAAATTATATAATTTTTTTCAAAGCAATGCAGATTGAGGTAATATGCCTAGAAATATTATTTGATGGGACTTACATCTATGTTTGGTAAGGTAATAGATTTTTTAGGTAGGTACACTTTTTCCATTTCAATATATATTAATAGAAAAATTTCTACTACCATATAACAAGACTACTGAGGACATCCTTTATTTCTAGGATTTCATAAATTTGATTCAAGACTAGATTAGTAAGAAAAAAATAAATTTGTCCTCCTGTATGTTAAAACATATCAAAGACATGTTAAATTCTTTCAAAATTGATTTTAAGAGAAGCATATTTAGGAATTTTAGGTGTGTTTCTCAGTAAACATTTTTTAAAAGTGAGAAGTTGTTATTCTATATGTAGATTACATCCAGATAATTACTCGAAATTAACCCAGAGTCTATGAAAAAACAAACAACAACAACAACCAAAAAAACAAACACCAGGTGCTGAAAATAATTTGGCCAGCACACAAAAGAACTTAGTTAAAATAATCACCGATTTATACCAATAGCACACCTGATTTTAAAATAAACTCACATATTAAAACCTGAAGTAAAGGCTGAAAAGTTAAATCATTGCTGATAAGGAGTGTAATACAGAAGCCATGATGGTCTTCTCACCTTCAGCACTCCAGGTGTGCTTACTAACCACGCCTCTTAGGTCAATTATTTTCCTGGACTTTCCATGGGTTTTAATATAGTGATAAGCATGTTAAAAACTGGAAGAATCTCTCTCTCTCTAAAACTCTCTGGATAACCTTACACATCTTACATATTTTATTTATTCTATTGTTTTTTACTCTTCCCTCATTTAAGAAATTTGTTTGCATTTGCAAATGATGAATATAAAAATTGTTGAATCCATTGAGGAAATTTTTTCATAATTGGGCTATTGGTAATTTTCAAACATATAAACTGACTCTGTGCAAAGCATTTTGTTATGTATGCTAGGAGAGTTTTCAAGAAAAATCAAGCTTATATCTAGCCTTCAAGCAGTGTAAAGTCTGGATGTAGTGGAAAATAATCATAGAAATTATTTACGTACGAAAATGCATAAAAGGTTCAGAATTTTGAGGGTGGCCAATTCATGTTTTAATAGGTAAGACACTATTAGGATTATAATCATAGCCACCAAAAAACCTTGATTGCAAACAAAAAGGAATAACTACATAGCCAGTGTTTCAAAAGGAGGAGAAGGACAGGGTCTTGATAATTTGTAGGTCTCTGGTTACATTTATTACTAAGCTAGTTTTCTTCAACTTTTCATAAAGTTTAGTAATGTGAAACAATTCAGTCACTCTTGTTTTGTTTTGTGTCAGGCTTGCTTGAGTCATGTTTTTGTCACTTCTACCCAAAAAACTCTGACTAATATAGCCAAATGACTTACAACTCCTGATTAGGATAACTTCTGTTTTACTCTTAAAGTTATTACTTGGAGAAAAAATACACACACACACACACACACACACACACACACACTTATTTTTTAACTTAAAAACTCTACTGGCTTTGGGATACTGAGGCAGACGGATCACCTGAGGTCAGGAGTTTGAGACCAGCCTGGCCAACATGGTGAAACCCCATCTCTACTAAAAATAGAAAAATTAGCCAGGCGTGGCAGCAGGCACCTGTAATCCCAGCTACCCAGGAGGTTGAGGCACGAGAATCACTTGAACTCAGGAGGCAGAGGTTGCAGTGAGCCAAGATCATACCATTGCACTCCAGCCTGGGTGACAAGAGCAAAACTGTATCTCAAAAACAAAACAAAACAAAACAATAAAAAAAAAAACCTCTATTAGCAGGAAAAATAAGGCAGAATGAATAACTCCCAAATAACTGCCAAGAATCCAATTCAAAAGAATAAACAAAATCCATGTAGTAAAACACAGAGGATAACGAGGAAATACACAATGGAAACACAAAATCAGAAATTATATGTCAAGATGACATTGGTAAAACCAAATATAAACATTTTAATATAATTGCAAATCAGTAAAATATCCAGCCAAAAAAATCTTAGTTTGGATAAAAATTCCAAAATTCACTACTGTATTCTATTCATGCAAAAGTTATTTAGAATATGAGCTTAAGATGATTGAAATACTTGCATTTACCACCCCATCAAAGATAAACATTTCTAATAAATAAACCAAGAAATACAAAATTTCTTCTGAAAGAAAATTCTTATATTGTTTAAGTGGAAAAGAATACCGTTAACGTAAGAAAGTTTCATTTCTGTAAAAAGAGATGGGATGAGAAAAGGATCAATCATATGTTTTCTGAAATCTAAGGACAAATTCCTGTCATGTGAATCTACTAGAACTCCCAGGGTATTAGTAAACGATACTTTTTGCACAGAGGCAGTTGGAGTCCATTCCAAGATTTTAAGTATTTACAAAATATACTAGCACTACTTCCATAAACCATTTTAAAAGTTTTCTGATTTTTTTCCCTAAGTAGTCCAGAAAACTAAGAATTAAATCATAATTAATAATGAGGAATATCACAGAGTCTCAACTGAATAGTACCACAGCCAGCTCACAGCGATTCCCCTTCCTCTAAAATGTTCCTGAGGCATAGATTCTTCTCTGTGTTTTGTGCTTCTAACCCTGTTTCTATAGTTAATTGATCATGGGATAGTCACCTGACTCAATTTAGGCAAATAACGGTGTTTGAACTGGAACTACCAAAAGAAAGATTCAGGCCCTCTCTAGTAGAGAAAGTCATGAAACAGGCCCAGATTTGTTGACTGAATTATTCCATCTTTTTTTAGAGGAAGCCAGTAGATGATATGAAGGCAAATAGATAATTTAGAAAAAAGAAGGGATATAAAAAGTGAGAGTCCCAGTGTCTTTGAAGTCCCTCAAAACTCAAATATACCCCTGTATTATGAGCACTTTGGTGAGACTACATAGTATCCTTTCAATAAAGCTCCTTTATACGTAAGATAGTTAAAGTTTTGGTATCTCTCCACAGAGTCCTGCCTAATACAAGTGTTGCAAAGGAAGACTCTAAAATGTGGACTGGCTGAGGTGGGATAAGGGACAATGAAGGTCTTCACTTGTCTTATGTTGACTAAAGCAGAGGCAGCCAGCCCTAGCAATGGAATGTATTTTACCATTGGAGGCATCATCATCCCACTGGTAATTGTTACACAGAAGATACATAACAAACTGATCTCATTTGGCATAACAAAGATTTTCATTTTCTTGGCCTGAGATTTCATTCCAAAAATGTGTTCAATGTAAAGTTGTAAACTCAATGTAAACTCAAGTTCTTCCTTTTTCATGTTGACCCTTGGTATGTTAAAGGTAATAGGCCCAGGAATCTGTACCACAATTATTCCAGCACCAATTTTCTTGAAAAAGAAAAAGAGATGAGAGGTGAAGAGAAAAAAAGGAGAGGAAAAGGAAAACGAAGTGACAGAAACTAGAAAATATTAAAAAAAAGTGACAAATAGAATTTTACACAAGTAGTGGATATAAACCATGAAGCAGATCATGTAGACAGGTCTAAATTCTGATCATTTATTTGAAACTACTTTTTAACCTTTATTTCTTTTTGTGAATACTAGCATCGTTTTTTTTTATTGGCAACTTTGAGAAGAATACAAATTGTTTTAATGATCTCAGGGTGAATGAAGATGTGGATTACATTGGTAACATATTTGTCTGTCAAAAGCTACTAAGATTCTGGAAACTGAATCAAGGTAATTAACAAAGCCATCACCTCACATACTTGGTTTGATCATTTCACAATGTAAACCTATCAAAACTTCACATTGTACCCAATAAATATATACAGTTATTTGTCAATTAAAAATAAGATAAAATAATAAAATTAATAAAAAATAAAAATTTAAAAAGTTACTAACAGTGCTAGAAGATTCAAATAAATTTATACTTGAATTATTGAGACTTTAAAAATGTTATCCAAAAAAGTTTATGTTGAACAATTTTTAGGGCTATATTTTTACCATTGTAATTTGTTTAGATTTCACAAGAGTCCTGTCACTCTTTTTTCTCATCTATGAAATGAGAATGATAATCATACCTATTCTATAGGGTTGTTTTGAAGATAAACTATAATAATACGTGTAAAGTGCTTGAAATAGCACATAGAAACTATGCTAAAATATAGAGAATGGAATTTTTCACTTAGCTATTTGCAATAATAATCTTAAATTATGTAGTTAAAAAGAATTTGGCTCAGCAATAATTTTATTATACTTAGCCAATGAGAGTCATATTTGTTTAATTAGTAAGTGTACACAAATTTTTTAACCAAAAAATATGTGAAAAGTTCCCGATAGCCATGCATGCTAACATAACTATTTAACAACTGACAAACTAGAACCTATGCTTCCCTGATCTCTAATCCCCACATCCCAGAATTACCTCTGCAATCCCTCTGCTGAGACCGCCATGGTATAAGACATTCTCTCACAATAATACTTTTGACGCTATGGACAATACCCTCTTTGCAAGAGTACCCCATACTTGGTGTTGGTAAGGGTCTTTGGAATAAACTGGAGTGAACGTAGAGATCAAATTTTACATGCTAAGAACTTAGTGAGGATACAGAGTACACCGAAGAGGGCAGCACGCTGTGTTCATAAAGCATGAGATCACATTTTGGGCCCGAGTTTTGAGGTATGAGATAATATAGAATTTACCTTGCTACCTGTTTTTGTAAATACAATTTTATTGGAACACTGTCATACCCATCCCTTTATTCCTTATTAGTGGCTGCTTTCAAGTAATAATAGTAGAGTTGGGTAGTTGTGATAGAAACCACCGCATTGTCTACAAAGCTTAAAATATTTATTATCTGGACATTTACAGAAAAAGTTTGCAAAACCCTACTTCAAACCATCATAGAAATGCTCTGGTTCTGTGTCTTAAACTGAGAAGGTACAGTCCTGAGCTTATGATTTTCTTTCTGAAACTTTCCAGTGCAGACTGAAACAACTGTACCAGGTGTTTGAGAAATTCATTTTCACACTGCAGTAAACATTTACATTGCTATCAATAGGCTCTTTGGTAATCAGAGAAGATAATTAAGCAATTTTTTGCCACTATATACCAGCAATTACATACTCCATTGGTAGGGGAATGCATTAAAACGTAATTAGGCAAAATATCCTAAATCCCAATAATCAAGATTCAGTTTTTTGGGATAGCTCCTGGAACCAAGTCTTTATCAGTCAAGGTCTAATTAAGAAAACAAAAATAAGTATTTCAAACAGAGGAAATGAAATAAAATGAATTGCTTATAAAGATGTTTAGAGAGCTGGAGGACAAACAAGAAGAAAGTTATTAGAAAAATTAGTGACCAAAGAAAAATATGTTCAGTATTTTTATATGTGCAGCTGAGCTGATGCTGATAGAACCAACCTACCTAAGAGCCCGTGTTCAGAGCAGATTCAGCTGTAATTATCACGAGCACTGCCATAGCCTGTAGGAAAAGACTTGTCCCTTTCTATCACCCTCGTGAGAGGGTGTATCCCTCCGATATCCCTCAAGTGCATCACAGCATCAGAGCCTAATGGAAACTACTTGGTAAGAAAGTCCTGAAAATGTACTTTCACAGGCTTCCCACTGGTGGGTCAAGAAAGCCACTGTAAGCTGAATGTGAACCCATGGAACTCAGTGACAACGGATACAATCTGGCACAAATTCTACTTTTGCTATATATTTGACTTAATAAAGATACCAAGTATAGTTTTAAAAATCTTTAAATTGTGGATAATAGTTTCTACACTTAGCATGTTATTTATATATAAAATATTATAATACCATGTCTGTCATGTAGTTAGTGTTCTCTATATTGTTTTTAGGATAGTTGTGCAGATGTGGTTGTTTATACTGCTGTATTCTTTCTTCAACTGTTATGGTTTGGGCATCGTCTCTCATGGATTGGACCTCCAAATTCCTTGTCTTTTCTATATTCTATTATTTCATTTTCTTCTAATTTCTGGGAGAAGTCCTCAATTCTATGTTCTCACCAATCCATTGTGTTTTTCATTTCTGCTGTCATATGTTTAATTTCTAAGGTGTCTTTACTCTAATTTTCCTTTTTATAGTATCCTGATCTTTCATTACTGCATTTATTCTCTTAAGCCCCTGAGAACAAATAAAGTTTTCTTCACCCTGTTGCTTTTTGTTTGTTTTATTCCCTGTCTTTCATATTAATTGTTTTTCTCAAATGTCTGAGTGACCCTTGATTCTCTGCTTTTATTTGAGAGTGGTGTATAAAAGAGCTAGTAGTTCTGGGTGCACAGTGGAGAGTACCATCTGTGGTTACTGCACAGTATTGTCTGCCTGGCCTTTACTATTGGAGAATTTTATTGTCATACATTTTGGTTTCTACCCAGAGATAGTCAGATTCTCCAGAGATGTTTTCTTTTTCTCTCTCTCTCTCTCTTTTTTTTTAATTTAGAAAATACAGAGCTGCCTAGATTTTCAGGGACGAGCTTTGGCAGAATGCTGGAAATCTCAATATTCAGCATGTAAGATTTTACTTAGATTTCTGTTTTTGATACAAAATTCCCACCCTGCACACTGCCCTATATCCCCAAGTACAAAGGGTCATTTCAGAGAATGAGCTTTGTTTCCTGCCAAGACGGTGAAGGGCATTTCCAGCTATGGAGTAAAGCGTTAGACAACTTCCTAAATTGACTTTAAACCTATCTCCGATTTTTAACTCAATCTGTATTCTCATGTCTAAAAATATCTAGTGCCACCAATTACTAAAGATGTAGAGAATTCTGCAGTTGCTTTCTGGCTTTCCCAAATGTCTGCCAAAGATTTATTAGTAGCTTCTATTTTATTTTTTGCTTTCAACATTCATCCATCTGGTTTCCACCTTCCAAAATGTATTGTTTTCTTTCCTGTTCTCTTTGTCCCCATTGACTTTTTAAATTAAGGATTTGGGAGACAGTATAAGTTAAATGCATATGCTAAATCCGCCATCTTTAACTAGAAGTTTCCAATAGACTATATTTTAGGTCTCACCTTTAGTGGGCATGTGGGAAGGTGGATGTGTAATGTGAGTCTGTGTGGTTGACAGTACTAGTCAATATTGATAACTACCTCCTTCTTAAACAAGTTTTCTTACTGCAATAAGCTTTAAGGGAAGAGAGGTGCAGATGTAACTGTCTTTGTCAACTCTGCCAGTTTCCAAATTTGGGTACACTCAGGAATCTTATGTTGAGGTTTTTGGATTCAGGAGTGGAATGTCTCTCTTAACAAACCACGCTTTTCTTCCATGTTTATTTGCAAGCTGGCAAGCTCCAGTCAGAGCTCATTGCTTCTTTCACGACCTTTTCAAGCTCAAAAACAAGTATATACCAAATTCTGGATTTTATCTATCATTTTCCCTAAAACTACAGTCCACAGACTGTGTCCCAAACAGAGCTGCAGAACAAAGTTTATAAGAAATCCTTTGGGCCCACAGTGGTTTGATATGTATACTGAACCAGTTTCACATTTTTGGTTCTGTTGCTTTCAGTACCTAACTCCAGTACTAAATTTTGCATAAATTAAGATTAGATTTGTCTGCTCAGAATATAAAACTCTACCAAACAGTGGCTTAAACTAATTAGTAGGTTATTTTCCTTATAAAATAAAGAACCTAGACATAGATTATCCAGAGCTCATATATGGCTCCTTCGTGCCACTGGGAACCCGGGTTTCCTTCAGCTCTTTGCTCTGTCATCTTTGATCTGCTGTACTGAGATTCTTTCCTCATGGCTATATCATGAACATGAGCTCCAGTAATCAAGTCCATATTCCACAAGGAAGAAGGGAAGACCAAAGTACCAAATGTGGGGGTGCCTTAATCCATTTGTAATGCTGTCGCAAAATACCACAGGCTGGGTAAATTACAAATATTAGGAATTTATTTTTTCACCGTTTTAGAAGATGGAAAGTTCAAGATCAAGGCACCAACAGATGTAATGTCTGGTGAAAGCTCTCTTTCTGTTTCATAGATGCCGCCTCTTGCTGTGTCCTCACATGGCAGGAGAGATGGAAGGGGTTGGCAGCTCTCTGAAGCCTCTTTTAGAAGAGCATTAATCCTATTCATGAGGCTGGAGCCCTCATGGCCTGAACAATTCCCCAAACCCCCCCTTCTCAAAACCAACACCTTTGGCTTTAAGTTCCAGCATATGAATTTTAGAGAGACAAATACATTCAAATGATAGCAAACCCTCTGTACAGTAAAATTTCCCCAACTGTTCCACTCAGTAATTTCTATTTATATCTCTTTGGCTGGGCAAATTGTGACTCTAGGCAAAATCGAAGATCTTATAATAAAAAGGAAAGGATTGTCTCATCTCCTAACTGTACTCACTGTTTCCTCTCTTGCTCACCCCAATTCATTCTCCACTCAGCAGTCAGAGTAAGCTTTCTCAAAGAGAATTTTATCATATCAGTCTTCTTATGCAACTCTTCAATGCAATCCTATTGAACTTAGTATAAAAAAAGTTCAAGATCGTTAACGTAGCTGTCAGAAATTGCATAGACTGTCACCTGCTTCCCTCCTAAGCCTACTTTCTTGTAACTGTTTCCCTTACCCTCTAAGCCTCACACATATGGGCCTCCTGTGATTTAGTTATGTGAAGCCAGCATGCTTTTGCCACACTCCTTGATTTTCACACATGCTAGTCCCACTGCCTGATAAATTCCTGCCCTCATTCTCCACCTGAATAACAAATGATCTCTGTGATATCTATTTAGATATTATATACCTAGAAGAATCTTCCCTAACTTCCAAAATTAAACATACTTCCTCATTTCAATTTCTATTGTCCTCTTTATTTCTCATTTATAGCAGTTGTAAAAGTGAGTAATAATTGCTTCTTGTTTTATGCCTGGAATAATTTCATGGACTCTTGCTTGTGTCTTCTAAGAATCTAACAGATAAAGAAAGTAACATGTACAGCTAGTCTTTTATATAATTTGTAGACACAGACACATTTCATAATTTGGAGCTTGCCTAAGAAAGTTGTAATACTGTGAGATTTTTATTTCTTCTAAATCATTGCAGAAGCAAGGGATCTGTCACCATGCCTTTAGTCCTGTCCAAGTTGTCACTGATCTGTGATGTATGACATGGCCATTTTCCTTCTCCTGATGGTCTGCTTTCTATTATAAAAGCTTTGCAAAGCGACAGTACTGGGAAGTGGTGTTTGAACAGGGTATACCCAGTGGATCTCCTTCTTGCCCGGTCCTTGTCCCTGTTCATTTTCTAAGGCTGATGTGAATCACAACTGAGCTGTGTTTTTTGTTTCTGAATCCTCAGCTTTGGTGTCCTCCTTAAAGATAAATTTAAAGCATTTACAAATCTTCTCGGAGGGTTTCTTTTTTGACCAAGATATAACTCTGTTTATTTAAGGGTCTAATTTCAACCTACTGCTGCTGTGAGGTTAAATCCAACTTTCACCAAAGGTTTTCTGGAACATAAATTCCCCCTGCTATGTAAGTGGGAAGCAGCACATACTGTGTGAAGTCAACTTTGATTTTGCTAACAGGTTAGGAACCAGAGGAAAAGCAGTTGGAATGAATCTAACAAAATCTATCAATCTTTTGGATGACTTTGTAGGTTCATAGACTATCCTAAATATTTTATGTCCCTTGAGATGAGGGAAAAAGAGAAAAATCCTAATAACGATAATATATTTATGTTTCTCTATTTTAAATAATGGTAATAATAAAACTCTTACTATTTAAAATGTACTTCTTTATTTAAAAGTTACTTAAACGCTATTTATTTTAAAATAAATAAAATTTTTTAGAAGTATACATTTAGTCAAAAATTATTAAATAGTTGGGCACATGTTCAAGAGAAACTCATAGGTTTGTTGTCTTCCATTGAAAAATTATGCCCTGGGCATCATAAAATTATAAATTAGATTCTTCTGTAATTATTAGAATTAATATCTTCTACGCTGGTGGAACCTCAATATTTTGTATTCTTAGTCAAGCCCGAATAACATACTACTTGTGTAATTTTTTTTTTGTTTGCATGCCCATCTTCCCAAACAGATTGCAAAATCTTTGAGTGCAAGGATATAGTGTACACTAAAATTTTTGTTGTGTTGTTGAATTTTCAAAAAAAAGCACTTTATATTTAATAGGCTACATATTGTTGTTGTTGTCGTCATTGTTGTTTTGAGATGGAGTCTTGCTCTGTCACGCAGGCTGGAATGCAGTGGTACAACCTCGGCTCACTGCAACCTCCACCTCCTGAGTTCAAGCAATTCTCCTGCTTCAGCCTCCCTAGTAGCTGGGACTACAGGCACACATCACCACACCCGACTAATTTTTGTATTTTGAGTAGAGGCGGGGTTTTGCCATGTTGGCCAGGCTAGTCTCGAACTCTTGACCCCAGGTAATCTGTCTGCCTCAGCCACCTAAAGTGCTGGGATTACAGGTGTGAGCCACGGCACCCAGCCTAATTAGCTAAGTATTGTATATGTTTTTCTTAGAAAGCCACATCTCATTGAAAAATATTTTGTAAATTGTAAATGACACCAACAAGCCATTCTCTTACTACTTTACTTATATAAAAACATAGAGCAATGATTCTTTAAACCCTGTAAGTCTACCCAGTACTAAATGTTCCAATAAAATGTCAAATATAGTACTCAATGTCTCAGAAAATTGTTAAATATAAAGACAAATATTGTACAGAAAATTTGACTCATAAATGTGAAGCTATGCATTATCTATAGTAATTAGTATATTGCAAATTTCTTAGGCTTTATTTCTCTTTAGAAAGTTTCTGAAAGCATTCATGGTATTACTGGAGAGTGTACATTAAAAAGCTCCTCAAAAGTCCTTAATACTCCAGAAATATAGATGTTAGTATACACTTCTCTCACCTTGTACTTGCTACCATGAACAGAATATTGTGAAGGTAAAACCATTTGCTCTTTGATTTATAAGGATGGTTTGAGTCCGTATAAAATAGACTCTTCAATGCCATAATGTACATTTTAAGATTAAAAATATTAATATTCAAATATGAGGGAGTGATTTTAACATTAATTTTTAAATTTTTTACAAAATCATATTCCCAAAATATTTTTGGCTTTCATAAATTGAAGAAAATAATGAAAATCCTATTGATGTTCATATGTCAAATTATATGCACATATTCAGTTTAATGTCACAAATTCCATACTGTTCTCATTTATAGGAGAAGGTATAAACTATTTTTACTGGTTTCCCGATTTTTCTATTTTTCTAGCCAATTCTTTTTTATATATTTGTGATTAAAACTAATCTTATTTGCAATGGAGGAGGGACCTTCAAGGGGGCTGACTAGAGGCATTTGACACTTACCCTCCCCACAGAGAAGAACCAAATCAGTGAGCAGATAATCACACTCTGAATACATCATCTATGTAAGAACACTGAATTCAGCAGAGAAGTGATAGGAAATACCTTAGGCACATAAGTAGACAGACGTAAGGCAGTTGGCCCAGCCAGAATCATCACAGCCTTCTGTAATCCTAGCCATAGAAAAGCCCTCTCCATCCTTAGGGGCCCTGCAACTAATATAGGAGCTGCCTTGTGTCTGTGTGACAGCAGTGCTTAGAGAGGGAGCTCGTGTTGAGTACCACACAACCCGGAGACATACAGCTGCATCGCACACCATCTTGAGAGCCCACACCCCACCAGACTGCATCCTGTCCTGGGGCCTAACAATATCTGTATCTCTACATCCTTGACATCCCCCGTGTCCAACTGGAGGGCTTCAGTGGTGTCTCAGCAGTGCAGTAAGTTCTCCAGAACTCTAGCCCACAGAGTGCCCTAAACTCCAAGGAATGGGTAGTGTATCACACTAGGAAGGCTGGCCCTGGGTCGAAGGGAGCCGAAGCATGTGCTTCCCAGAGCCTGAAAGCTGCCTGTCTGTAGCCACTACCAATGACAGAAATTCTGCTCTCATTAGCATCAAGACCACAGCATACTTGCAATTGCTCTGAGGGTGACAAAAGAAAAAAAAAAACTATCAGCTAAGAATACTATACCCAGAATAATTGTTCTTCATAAATGAAGTAAAAATAGTCTTTCCCAGACAAGAAAAACTTGAGAAAATTTATCACCCCTGGTGGGGCCCTTCAAGAAATGCTTAGGCAAGTCCTATGCCTGGAAGCAGAACAAAAGGATATCTAGTATCATAAAACACATGAACATATAAAACACACTGGTAGAGCAAATAAATGATGAAGACAAAGAACTCAAAAGTTATCAAAACAGAAGAATGCCAAACTGCAATGATAAATGATAAGAGAGAAGAAAAGGAAGAGAGGATATAGAAAACACCCAGAAATCAATTAATAAAAAGACAGAAATAAGTCTTTGCATATCAATAATAATCTTGAATGTAAACAGATTAAATTTTCCACTTAAAAGATAGAGACTGGCTGAATAGATATTTTTTTTTTAAAATGACCCAACTATATGCTTCCTATAGGAAACTCATTTCATCTGTGAAGACACATACAGGCTGAAAGTAAATGGATGGAAAAAGATATTCCACACAAACAGTAACCAAAAGTGAGCAAGAGTAGCTTTACTTATATCAGATAAAACATACTTTAAGTTAAAAACAGTTAAAAACATTAAGAAGAGACTGCCAGGTGCAGTGGCTCACGCCTGTAATTCCAGCACTTTGAGAGGCCCAGGTGAGCGGATCACGAGGTCAGGAGATGGAGACCATCCTGGCTAACACGGTGGAACCCCGTCTCTACTAAAAATACAAAAACAAAATTAGCCAGGCATGGTGACGGGCACCTGTAGTCCCAGCTACTCAGGAGGCTGAGGCAGGAGAATGGTGTGAACCCGAGAGGCGGAGCTTGCAGTGAGCCAAGATTGTGCCACTGCACTCCAGCCTGGGCGACAGAGCGAGACTCCACCAAAAAAAAAAACAAAAACAAACAAACAAAAAAAAACACATTAAGAAGAGACAAAGAAGATCATTACATAATGACAAAGGGATCAATTTAGCAACAGTATATGATAATTCAAAATATATCTGCACCTAACACTGGAGCACCCCAATATATAAAGCAAATATTATTAGATCTAAAAGAAAAGATAAATTTGAATACAAAAATAGTTGGGGACTTCAACACCTGACTCATGGCATTAAACAGATAATCTAGAGAGAAAACAAAGAAACACTGGATTTAAATGACACTTTAGACCAAATGGAACTAACATTCACATTTATGGAACATTTTATCAAATAGCTATAGAATACATATTATTCTCATCAGCAAAAGGAAAATTCTCCAGGATATGTTAGGCCGCAAAACAAGTCCCAACAAATTTTTAAAAACTGAAATCATATGAGGTATCTTCTCATAAAATGATAGGATAAAAGTAGAAGTCATTATCAAGAGGAACTTTGGAAACTGTACAAATATATGGAAATTAGACAAATACATGCTCCTAAATGACTATTATATCAATAAAGAAATTAAAAAGGAAATTTTAAAAATTATTGAAACAAATGAAAATGGAATCACAACATACTAAAACCTATGGGATACAATGCTAACTGGGACATTTATAGCAATAAGTTCCTACTTCCAAATAGTAGAAAGATTTCACATAAACAACCTAACAATGCACCTGAAGGAACTAGAAAAACAAAAACAAACCAAGCCCCAAATGGTAGAAAAAATCAATGAAGAGCAGAACCGAATTAAATGAAATAGAGACTAAAACAACAATACAAAGGATCAACAAAATGAAAAGTGAACTTATTGAAAAGATGAGCAAAATTAATAAACCACTAACTAGAGTAACAAAGAAAATAAGATAGAAGACTCAAGCAAAATCAGAAATAAGAAAGGAAACCTTAGAATTGACACTACAAGAATACAAAAGATAATCAAAGATTATTATGAACAACTATATGTTAAGAAACTTGAAAATCTACAGAAACTGGATCAATTCCTAGACACATACAACCTAACATGATTGAATCAGAAAGAAATAGAAAGCCTCAACAGACCAATAATTAGCAACAAGGTTGAATCAGTAATACAAAATCTTCCAACAAAGCAAAGCCCAGAACTGATGGCTTCAATGCCAAATTCTACCAGAAACCGAACATTAATTATTTTCAAACCATTCCAAAAAAAAAACTGATGAGAAGGGAATTCTCCCTAACTCATTCTATGAAACCAGCATTACCCTGATATTAAAGCCATACAAGGACATAACAACAACAACCAAAAAAAAAAAAAAAAAAACACACACACACAACAGGCCAATGTTCCTGGTGAACATAGACACAAAAATTCTCAACAACATACTAGGAAACTGAATCAATCCCATAGCACATCAAAAAGATAATACACCATGATCAAGTGGGATTTATACCAGGGAAGCAAAGATATTTTAACATATACAAACCAATAAACATGATACATAACATTAACAAAATGAAGGACTAAAACTATATGATCATCTCAATAGATGCAGAAAAGCATTTGATAAAACTCAACACTTCTTCATGATAAAAGTTCTCAACATGCTAGGCATAGAAGGAGTATACCTCAACATAATATAGGCCGTGTATGACAGACTCACAGCTAACATAATACTGAAGGGGGGATAAGATGAAAGCTTTTCCTCTAAGAGCTAGAATACGACAAGAAAGCCCACTTTCATCACTCTTATTCAACACAGTACTAAAGTATTAGCCAGAGCAATTAGGCAAGAAAAATAAAAATAAAAAGCATCTAAACTGAAGAACTGGAAGTCAAATTATCCCTCTTTGCAGATATGATCGAATATTTAAAAACCTTAAGGATTCCCCCCAAAAATTTAAATCTGATAAATTCAGTAAGCTTGCAGGATGCAAAATCGACATATGAAAATCAATAGTGTTTCCATACACCAATAATGAACAACCTGAAAAAGATAGTCCAAGAATGCAATCTCATTTACAATAGCTACAAAAAAGTTTATCTCAGGGAGGTGGAAAGTAGTATGATAGTTACCAGTCTGGGAATGGTAGGGTTGTGGAGTCAAGAGAGGTCGGTTAATGAAACAAATGTACAATTAGATAGAAGGAGTAAGTTATAATACACAATGGCAGAATAGGGTGACTATAGTTAACATCAATGTATTGTATATTTCAAAACGGCTAGAAGAGAGGACTTGAAATGTTCCTAACTATGGAAATGATAAATGCTCAAAGTAATGAATACCTTAAATACCTTGACTTAGTCATTATGCATTTTATGCATATAACACAATATCACATAAATACTTACAAATATTACATATCGATAAAAAATTTAATTGAAACAAGTGAACAGCTAAAACCCAAAGTAAACATTTTCTAAGAGAGCATATTTACTGACCTGAAAAGCCAGTTCAGTTATGTGGATTCACTAGTATACATGATGAAGTTGTTGCTAAATGGTTGATGGCATTCATGAGAAAAATTAAAACAACACAACTTTTTATTAGCTTTTATGTATATTTTAACAACTCTCTCTTCTCTTTGGTCACATACTTGTAATAAGTAAAACAAAATAAATGACATCAGTATGCTCATGTATTTGACAAAAATCACTATCCTTAAAGAAAGATAATAATAATAAAATGATAATATAATTATGGCCTCTAACAAATTTAGGAGTGAGACTCACGGTATAATGTGCACACGCTAGATACTTATAAATTTTAAAATAGTAATAATTACAATGATATAGTGTGCAAATTTCTCCAGATCCATTATAGTGAAAGAGAGAGTTTCAGATTACTAGCAAGTAAATTTGGGCTCATTAAACTATTGGGTGTAATTATCTGTCTCTGAGCATCATCCATTTCTTCAGAGAGCTGAGAAGAAATCGTGCTTATGATTTCATTTCTTCCTTTTCTAGGGAATTGATTTTATCTTTAACTTTACGTTGTAAAAATTTATCATTGACATTATTTAAAAAATAAAACAAAGCCAAGAAGACCATAACAAAACTTTGAACCCAAACGTGGTCCCATTGATACATAGAACTGATGATATTTTGGGGCATTCTTGGAGTTCATGGAATAAATATATTTGAGATTTAGACTTGGATCTGCCAGTAATTAATTGTGTGATACCTAATTGGACATGTACACTCCCTAGTATTCATGTTTCTTGTTTGGAAGTGAGAGATCAAACTGGTGGCGGTTTAATGTGCCATCAGCTCTATTGTTGAGCCTAATGGACTCTGGAGACAAAGGGCTCTGTCTATTCACACTAGTAAGAGAATGATTTCAGTAAAGTTTGAAATAGGTTCTTGATTATTCCTTTTTAATACAAATAATTAATGGAGCAATTTAAAAAGTTTAGTCTTTTGTGATGTGAACACCTTGAAATAATTTTATTTCAATGCCGTTTTCTTAGGCCATCTAGTGTCCTAGGTAGATCAGAGAACTATTAAGCCATGAGCTCTCACTAACTCCAAGATTTTATAATAAGTTTTGTTGCGGACAAGGTCCACCTGGTCAGTAATACCGTGTTAGTTCTTTGACAGGGACCTTCCCCTGTTTGGAGAGCAATGGAAAAGGAATATTTGTTCAGTTCCAACAGACTTAACATGTAGTCTATTTCTGGCTTTGTGGTCAGGGCCTGTCCCTGTTTCTTCTGTAAATGTCACACGAATCTGTGTACCTAAAGTTTTGTTTGTTTTTTCCCACTTTATAATAGACTAAAGAAATTTTTAGATAAAATATTCACATTTATTTTATTAATCTTTAATGTCTAACCAAATTTTACAAAACTATTTTCAGCATCACAGATTCTTAGTTTCAGTTTTTGATTCATCAAATATAATTGTATAGTTATACAGTTGCTATATGGTAAAATGCTAACTTTCTTTAGTTTGCATAGATTATTTTAATAAAGAGGTAAAGTTTTAAAGACTCAGTAATACAATTATTTTTATAAAAGTAGATATAATAATTTCTTACTGAAATTATGTTTTTGTAATCATCATAATAGCTACTATTTTTAACAGATTTTATCCCAGACGCTATACTGTGTGTTTTATACTGATCTTATTTAATTCTTATAATAAACCTGCAAAGTATTATCACCAGAAATAAAAATATTCTAATATTTTAAAGAGACAGATTAACATGTTCTCATATTGAGTTTATATATGACAAGTTCACTATATTTATTTATTTATATGTGAATAAACCATATTTTATTTGTATATTTGTTTTAGAAAGAAGAAACCATAAATAAACAAAACATTATAATTATTATCACTTACTATTAAATGACTAGTCAGATTATACTGTTAACTCATTTAATAGCTTTTTTTTCCCGAGACGGAGTCTCGCTCTATCACCAAGGCTGGAGTGCAGTGGTGCAATCTCGGCTCACTGCAAGCTCCGCCTCCCGGGTCACACCATTCTCCTGCCTCAGCCTCCTGAGTAGCTGGGACTACAGGCGCCCGCCACCACTCCCAGCTAATTTTGTTTTTATATTGTTAGTAGAGACGGGGTTTCACCGTGTTAGCCAGGATGGTCTAATAGCATTTTTAAAAACTTAAATGAATCATTACTTTCTTCAGAGACGGTTCTAATCATAAGTTTATTTATTTATTTATTTATTTTTGGCCACAATGAACCTAATGTCTATAATAAAGCGGATAAGTTTTCCAATTTTAAGAGTTATCATCACCCCAGGGAAAAATTCTTGGAGTTAGGTGACTTTTTAAACTTTAAACCCTTAAAATAAATACAAAGAATATGGTAGTACCCCTTTTCCTGAACTACTGAACTACCAAACCTGTCCTATATGATACGTAAACAATTTTTTGAATAAACACACATTTGTGTATGTGTATATACTTATTCTCTACTGAATCAGCACATCTACCACTTCTGATTGTTAGAAGGGAAAGCTTTTGCATTTTGAACTCAGTTCCACCTGTTTGGATATGAAGGTGCCTGGAGTGGTAAATCAAGGACTTAAGAGGGACATGAAGATGGTAGACCTTCAAATTCAAGTCATAGGAGTACAGAGGATAGAAAAGAGATCTGCTTTTCTGCTTGTGTTGGCAGTGGTTCAGTTGGGCTGTACGGGAGTTGGTGCCCATTGAATCTCCTTGTCTATTCTGCACACAAGTAATAGCTTCTGTTCATCTAAAACTAAAGGACAGATTTTGTATAGCAATGTTTTCATTCTCTGGTGGAGAATTATTCACTTGTACTTTTAGGAACTTACACTATGTAAGAGTTTTCATCTATGAAAATTTATATTCAGCATAACAAGTAATAGGAATTCACGAGTAATGATTAACTCAAATGATTAGGTTAAGGTGTACGTTCTTTTTCTTTTTTTTTTTTTTTTTTGAGACGGAGTCTTGCTGTGTTGCCCAGGCTGGAGTGCAGTGACGCAATCTTGGCTCACTGCAACCTCCACCTCCCGGGTTCATGCCATTCTCCTGCCTCAGCCTCCCGAGTAGCTGGGACTACAGGCGCCCGCCTCCACACCCGGCTAATTTTTTGTATTTTCAGTAGAAACGGGGTTTCACCATGTTAGCCAAGATGGTCTCGATCTCCTGACCTCGTGATCCACCCGCCTCGGCCTCCCAAAGTGCTGGGATTACAAGCGTGAGCCACCGCGCCCGGCCATGTGTTCTTTAAATAATATGTTTATCCCTGATAAAATGGCTATGTTATCACTATTTGCACTTGGAAATTAATTGAATAAATATACTAGTTATAGTGATAGTATACTGTAGGCAAATCTACCAAAGCACATAAAAAATTTTAACAGTACTAACAAGACATTTAAAGCTCATGTAATAATGTAATCTGAATGTCCAACCCAGTCCTCTCCTCTACAACCTGGGATTGACCTTCTCATCTTCTTCTGAATATTTCCAAATTACTTTATATTAATGTGTCTTAAAATAACCTCATCAACTCTACTGACCTTCCCTTCAGGTCATCTAGAAGTAGAACTTTTTAATTCTCTGAAGAACCAGCCAGGAGACCCCTTTATATTCAGTACAGATGAGGCATCCACTTTTCTGGGAATAAATTATAATAGAACACAGATGTTCTGATTTTATTTGGTTTGGTTTGGTTGGGATTGCTCCTCTGGTTGTTTCTTAGAAAGTTCCTGAAGTTTTAAAGGGTTTTTAAACTATCTGCCTAGGAGTTTCAAATCACTGAAGAATCAGTTGAGGCTTTTTTACTAAAGCCAAGAAACAGTTACTGAGCACTTGTAAATGCTACAAAAAAAGTGCTTACAGTACCAAAATGGTTAAGAAAGTTACTGCTTACAAGGAGTTCTTGGTCTATCCAAGCAGCCCGATCTATAAGCAAGAAATTGCTTTAATGTAGCTGTAAGATGCCATGGATGAGGATAAGGATGACTTCTGAATCAGATATCCTGGATGATAAACAAATTCACCCTTATGAATATATTAAGATAAGTAGGTCCTAAATGGGTTATAATTTATTTAGACACCTATCAAGTAGATTTATCTAAAAATAGGTTATATATTATCCATTTAATTCTATACTTAGCATTTTTCAGTTTTCACTTTTATACTGAGAGTCAGTAATGTTTAGTTAATACTACATGGCCAATTGCAAGATTTGGGATTTGAATTCAGAAATCCTTCAAAATCCTAGACTTCTATAAAATATTCTGACAGTCATTCTCAATATTTTCTCCAGCACATTATGGTGTAAGATAACTATATTATTACAATGCAAAACACATTTGATAGACAATAAATTTATTCTCTGTACTCATTCAAAAACTGAAAGAGTGACAAATAATTTCCTAAGTTTAAGTGCCACTTTCCTGAGTTTAAATAAGCACTTTATTACCGTTAAGGATTTATGATCGAAATTAAAAGGATAACTTAGGAAGTAAATATTTCAATGTTTCCTTGGTGTGTACGTGTATATGTGTTTCAATGAAGTTTTTTCCTGCTTTGAAGAAAATTTTGTTTATATATTTTGTCTTAGCTTGGTTTGGTTCTTTATATTTTATTTTTAATCAACAAATAACAATTGTATATATTTATGGAGTACAACATAATGCTTTAATCTATGTATACATTATTAAAAGATTCAATCAAGCAAATTAACACATCCATCACCTCACAAATTTATCATTTTTTATGTAAGAATGTTAAAAATCTATTCTTTTAGCAATTTTGAAATATAAAATATATTATTATTAACTGTGGTTACCAAGAAGTGCAATGAATCAATAAAACTTAGATCTCTAGTCTGAAACTTTGTACTCTTTCATTAGCATCTTTTCTTTCTGCATCCCTTCCACGTTCCCCCATCTTCTGGTAATCACTTTTCTACTCTGCGTTTATGAGATTGACTTTTTTAGATTCCGCATATAAGGAAAATGATACAGAATTTGTCTCTCAGTGCCTGGCTTATTTCCCTTAGCATACTATCCTCCAATTCTATTTATGTTGTCATGAATGACAGAATTTTATTGTGTTTTTAAGGCTATATAATATTCAATTGTGTATATATACTACATTTTCTTCATTCATTGATGGACACTTTGGTTGTTTTAGTATATTGGCTATTGTGAAACATGCTGAAATGAACATGTGGGTGTAGTTATCCCTTTGACATATTGATTTCAATGTCTTCAGATATATGCTCAGAAGTGGGATTGCTGCAACACATGTAATTGTATTTTTAGTTTTTTGAAGAAATTCTATACTATTTTCCAAAATGGCTGTACTAATTTACATTCCCATCAACATCGTACAAGAGTTCTTTTTTTTTCACACCCTCACTAACACTTGTTATCATCTGTCTGTCTTTTTAATAATAACCATTCTAGCAGGTATGTGGTAATATCTCATTGTGGTTTTAATTAGCATTTCTCTGATGATGAGATGTTGAATGTTTTTAAATGTATCTATTGGTGATTGTATCTTTTTTTGAGAAATGTCTGTTCAGATATTTTGCTCAATTTTTAATCAGGTTATCTTTTTTCTTGCTATTGAGTTGCTTATATATTTTGAATATTAACCCCTTATCCGATGTATGCTTTGCAAATATCTTCTCCCAGTCTATGGGTTGTCTCTTCACTATGTTGTTTTCTTTATCATGCAGAAACTCTTTAGTGTGATGTAATCTTATATATCTATTTTTGCTTTTGTTGCATTTGCTTTTGGAATGCTTCTCAAGAAATCATTACCCAGATTAATGTCATGGAGCTTTTCCCACACATTTTCTCCTAACAGCTTTAAAATAACTGGTCTTACATTTAAGTATTTTATCCAGTTTGAGTTGATTTTTGTTTAGTTGTCCCTTGGATTCATGGGATTAAATTCATCAGACTGGTATTCATTGGAATTTTTCTAGGACTCTCTGAACATACCAAAATCCACAGGCTGTCAAGTCCCTCTTAAAGGCATATCTAAAAGATATTGCTGGTTTAGATGCAGGCTACCACAATAAAGCAAATATCACAAATAAGTCACACAATTTTTTTGGTTCCTAGTATATATAAAAGTTATGTTTATGTTATACCATAATTTATTAAGTGTACAATAGAATTAGGTTTAAAAAAGCAAAGTGCATATCTAAATTTAAGAATTATTTATTGATAAAAATGCTGATGATCATTTGAGCCTTCAGCAAGTCATAATCGTTTTGCTGGTGGAGGGTCTTGCTTTGACATTAATGGCTGTGGACTGATGAGGGTGCTGGTTGATGAAGGTTTGAATGGCTGTGCCAATTTCTTGAAACGAAAGAAAAATGAAGTTTGCCACATCAGTTGACTCTTCCTTGCAGAAGCATTTCTCTGTAGCATGTGATGTTTGATTGCATTTTACCCATAATAAAATCTCTTTCCAAATTGGAATTAATCCTCTCAAACCCTACAGTTTGCTTTATCAACTAAATTTATGTAATATTTTAAATCCTTTGTGGTCATTTCAACAATATTCACAGCATCTTGACCCAGAGTAGATTTGATCTCAAGAAACCACTTTCTTGCTCATCCATAGGAAACAACTCCTCATCCATTCAAGTTTTATCATGAGATTTTAGTTCAGTAACAACTTCAGTCTCCACTTCTAAGTCTAGTTCGCTTTCAATTTCTACCACATCTGCAGTTATTTACTTCACTGAAGTCTTAAACTTCTGAAAGTAATCCATAAGAGTTGGAATAAACTTCTTCCAAACCTTTGTTAATGTTGGTATTTTGGACTCCTGCCATGAATCATGAATTTTCTTAATGACATCTAGAATGGTGAATACTTTCTAGAAGATTTTCAGTTTACTTAGGTCAGATTCATCAGAGAAATTACTGTCTATGGCGGCTATAGTTTACAAAATATATTTCTTAAATAAGAAGACCCAAAAGTCAAATTTACTCCTTTATCTATGGGCTACAGGATAGATGTGTTAGTAGGCATGAAAACAATGTTCATCTCTTTGTACATCTCCATCAGTACTTTAGGTGACTAGGTGCATTGTCAAGCAGCATTAGTATTTTGAAAGGAATCTCTTTTTCTTAGCAATAGGTCTCAATCATAAGCTTAAAATATTCAGTAAATGATGCTATAAACTAATGTACTGTCATTTAGAATTTATTGTTCCATATATAGAGCAGAGTCAGAGTAAACTTTGCATAATTCTTAGGGGCTCTAAGAGTTTTGAGTAAATGAGCATTGGCTTCAACTTCTAGACATCAGCTTTATTAACCCCTAAAAGAGAGTTGGCTTGTCTTTTGAAGCTATGAAGTCAAGTATTGACTTCTCTCTACCTATGAAAATTCTAGGTGGCATCTTCTTCTAATAGAAGCCTTTTCAGTCTTCACTGAAAATCGTTCATTTGTTTTGTATATATATTTTTTTTGAGATGGAGTTTTGCGCATGTTGCCCAGGCTGGAGTGCAATGGCACAATCTCAGCTCACTGCAACCTCCACCTCTCTGGTTCAAGCGATTCTCCTGCCTCAGCCTCCCCAGTAGCTGGGATTACAGGTGTGTGCCACCAGGCCCAGCTAATATTTGTATTTTTAGTAGAGACGGGGTTTCGCCATGTGAGCCAGGCTGGTCTTGAACTCCTGATCTCAGGTGATTCACTCACCTCTGCCTCCCAAAGTGCGCCTTGCCTGGCCTGTTTTGTATAAATTTAAGGGATACAAGTGCAATTTTGTTATATGGCTATACTGTGTAGTTGTGAAATCTGGGTGTTTTGTGTATCCATTATCCAAATAATGTATATTGGACCCATCAGGTAATTCCCATCATCCACCCCCCTTCCCATCCCCACTCATCTGAGTCTCCAAGTCATACATTATGTCCACATGTATACATTGTTTAGTTTGCACTTATAAGTGAGAACATACAGTATTTTTTTTCTTTCTGCTTCTGAGTTGTTTCACTTAAGATAATGGCTTCCAGTTCCATCCATGTTGCTTCAAAGACATGATTTAATTATTTTTAATGGTCAAATATTATTCTATTGTGTGTATATACATTGTCTTTATTCAATCCTTCTCTGATGGACACTTAGGTTGAATCCAAATCTCTGCTGTTATGAATAGTGCTGCAATAAACATATGAGTGCAGTAATCTTATTGATAGGTATAATTATTTCTTTTCCTTTGGGTAGATACCTAGCAGTGTGATTGCTAGATCAAACAGCAGCTCCATTTTTAGTTCTTTGCTAAATCCTCATACTGTTTTAAATAGAGGTTATGCCAATTTATAGTCTCACCAACAGTGCACAAGCCTTCCCTTTTCTCTGCCTCCTCAACCACATTTGTTCTTTCTGCCTTTTCATATAGTAGCCATTCTAACTGGTGTAAGATGACATCCCACTGTGGCATTAATTTAAATTTCTCTGATGATTAACAACGTTAAGCATTTTTATATGCTTGTTGGCTATTTGTATGAAACATATCTATTGAAAATAAAAATTTGAAAATTTTCTATTTTTCAATAGATTTTTTATACAAATAGCCAACAAATGTATAAAAATTATGCTGCTTTTGAAAAATATCTATTAATATCTTCTGGCCACTCTTTAATGGGGTTATCTGTTTGTTGTTGAGTTGTTTGAGTTCCTTGTAAATTCTGGATATTAGTTCCCTGTCAGATGCATAGTTTACAAACATCCTCTCCCATTCTGTAGGCTGTCTGTTCACTCTGTTGATTGGTTCTTTTGCCGTGCAGAAGCTTCTCAATCAAGTAACATCTGACTATCTTGGTTTTTGTTGTTTTGCTTTTGAGATCCTGGTCATGAATTTTCTACCCAGACCAATGTCTAGAAGAGTCTTTCCTAGGCTTGCCTCTAGTATCTTTATAGCTAAAAATATGAAATACTTCATGAATTTGCATGACATCATTTAGCAGGGGCTATGCTAACTTTTTCTGTATCATTCCAGTTTCAGTATGTGTGCTGCTGAACAAAATCTGTTGTTTAATGTAGCTACTTTCATCAATAATCTTAGCTGGATTTTCTGGATAATGTGCTACATCGTCTACATCAGTACTTGCTGCTTCATCTTGCACTTTTATGTTGTGAAGATGGCTTCTTTCCTTAAATCCCAAGAACCAACCTCTGCTAGTTTCCAACTTGTCTTCTGTAGCTTCCTCACCCCTCTCAGCTTTCATAGAATTGAAGAAAGTTAGGGTCTCACTCTGGATTCAACTTTAGTTTAAGGGAATGTTGTGGCTGGTTTGATCTACCCACACTAAGCAAACTTTCTTAATATCAGCAATAAGGCTGTTTCACTTCATCATTCCTGTGTTCACCGAAGTAGCACTTTTAATTTCCTTTAAGAACGTTTCCTTTGTACTCACAACTTGGCTAACTTGTACTCACAAGTCTAGTATAAGAGGCTTAGCTTTCAGCCTGTCTCAGCTTTTGGCATGCCTTCCTCACTAAGCTTATTTTATTTCTAGCTTTTGATTTAAATTGAGAGATGTGCAACTTTTCCTTTCAGTTGAATACTTAGAGGCCATTGTAAGGTCATTGTTTTTTTCTTTCCAACTTTTATTTTAGGCTCAGTGGGTACATGTGCAGGTTTGTTACATGGGTAAATTGCCTGTTGTGGGAGTTTGGTGTACAGATTATTTCATCACCCAGGTAGTAAGCACACTACTCGGCAGGTAGGTTTTCAGTCCTCATCCTCTTCCCACCCTCCATCCTTAAGTAGGCTCTGGGGTCTATTGTTCCTTTCTTTGTGTCATGTGCACTCAATTTTTAGCTCCCATTTATAAGTGAGAACGTGGTTTTCTGCCGCTGTATTAGTTTGCTTAAGAAAATGCCCTCCATTTCCATCCATGTTGCAGCAACTTGTAGGGTTATGAAGTGGTCTTATTTCAAAATTGTTGTGTCTCAGGGAATAAGGAAGGCTAAGGAGATGAAGAGAGATGATAGACTGGCCAGTGAGTGGAGTAGTCAAAACACACATAACATTTATTGATTAAGTTTGCTGTCTTATATAGATGCAGTTTGTGGTGCACCAAAACAATTACAATAGTAACACTGAAGATCACTGATTACAGATCATCATAACATAAATAGCGATAATGAAACTGTTTGAAATGTTGTGAGAATTAACAAAATATGTCACAGAGACAAAATATGTCTAGGAAATGAGCACATAATGTTGGAAAAATGGTGCCGATAGTGTTGCTCTACACAGGGCCACCACAAACCTTCAATTTGTAAAAAACAAACACAAAATAAAAAAGACTCATAATATCTACAAAGTGTAATAAAGCAAAGCACAATAAAATGAGATATGCCTACATAAAATGGTATAGTATTTGCATATAACTTATCCACATCCTCTTGTATAATTTAAGTCATCTCCAGATTACTTATAATAATATAAAGTAAACGCCATATAAATAGTTAATATACTGTACCATATTGTTTTTTATTTATATTGTTTTTATTGCTCTATTGTTATTTTTATTGTCAGTTTTGTCAAATACTTTTGATCTGTAGTTGGTTGAATCTGCAGACGCAGAAGCAGTAGATATGGAGAGCAGCCAGTATATGCTGTGAGATAAGGGTCTAATTTCATTCTGTATGGGCATATCCAGTTTTCCCGGAAGTATTAATTGAAGAGACTGTCCTTTTCTCATTGTGTGTTCTTAGTACTTTTTTCAAAAGTAAAAGGATTGTAAATACATGGGGCTATTTCTGGACTTTCTACTCTCTTCCATTGGTTGATGTGTCTTTTTATGCCAGTATCATGCTGTTTTGATTACAATTAGCTTCATAATATGCTTTGAAATCAGAAAGTGGGATGCCTCTAGCTTTGTTCCTTTTGCCTAAGACTTCTTTTGCTATTTGGGGTATTTTTTGGTTCCATATACATTTCAGTATTTTTTTCCTCTTTTTTGGTTCCATACAAATTTGAGGATTTCTTTTCTATATCTGTGGAAAATAAACTGAAGTTTTGATAGAAATTGAATTAAATATATACATCACTTTGGGTAGTATGGACATTTTAACTACATTAATTCTTCCAATCCAAAAACATGGAATAGTTTTTCATTTATTGGTGTCCTCTTCAATTTTTCAGTGATTTACAGTTTTCAGTGCATAGATCTCCAACTTCTTTGGTTAAATTTACTTCCTAAAATTTTATTTATTTATTATATTTCTTTATTTTGATGCAATTGTAAATGGGATTTTTTTTCTTAATTTCTGTTTTTGGATAGTTTGTTGTTAGTATATAGGAATGCTACTGATTTTTTATGTGCTGATTTTGTAGCACGAAACTTTACTGAATTTGTCAGTTTTAACTTTTTTATAAAATAACAACAGTTTTTAATATATAAGATATGTCATTACCAAATAGAGATAATTTTACTTCTTCCTTTCTGATTTGCATGGCTTTTATTCCTTCCTCTTGCCTAACTGCTCTGGCCAGGCATTCTATTACTATGTTGGATAGGTGGTGCCAGAGTAGGCATCTTTATTTTGTTCCTGACCTTAAAGGAAAAGCCTTCAGCTTTTCACCAATGAGTATAATCTTTGTCTAGATAAAATTTATCAATTTTGTTTACCATTTCAAAAACCCAGCTTTTAGGTTTATCTTTTCTATTGTTTTTCTTATCTCTATTTGGCAGATTTCTTCTCTGATATTTGCTATTTCCTTTCTTCTGTGAAGTTTGGCAAAACTATAGTTTTCTAGTTATTTGAGATGTAACATTAGGTTGTTTATTTAAGATCTTTTCTCTTTTTTGATGAAGGCACTTATTGCTATAAACTCCCTCTCAAGACAGCTTTTGCTAATTCCATAAGTTTTGGTGTGTTTTATTTCCATTTTCATTTGTGTCAAGATTTTTTGTTTTTTTTTTGACAGAGTTACCCTGCTGTCCAAGCTGGAGGGTAGTGGTGCAGTCTCAGCTCACTGCAACCTCCACTTGCTGGGTTCAAGTGATTCTCATGACTCAGCCACCAAAGTAGCTGGGATTACAGACATGTGCCACCACGCAGGCTAATTTTTTTTTCTTTTTTTATTTTTAGTAGAGAGGGTTTTGCCATGTTGGCCAGGCTGGTCCTGGTCCTGAACTCCTGGCCTCAAATGATCCATCTGCCCTTGCCTCCCAGAGTGCTGGGATTACAGGCATGAGCCACTGAGCCCAGCCTGTTAAACAACATATTATTTAATTTCCATTTACTTGTGAGTTTTCCAAGATTCCTCCTGTTATTTATTTCTAGTTTTAAGCCATTGTGATCAGAAAAGATACTCAATATAACTGCAATCTCTTAAATTTGTTAAGAATTATTTTGTGGCCTAACATATGACCTATTTTGGAGAATATTCTGTGTGCAATTGAAAACGATGTGCAAATCAGAGAAGCAAGATGGCAGAATAGAAGGTTCAACCAATCGTCCTCCCTGCAAGGACATCCATTTAACAACTATCTACACAGAAAAATCACCTTCATAAGAACCAAAAACCAGATGAGCACTCATAGTACCTGGTGGTAACTTTTTTTTTTTTTTTTTTTTTTTTATACTTTAGGGTTTTAGGGTACATGTGCACAATGTGCAGGTTTGTTACATATGTATCCATGTGCCATGTTGATTTCCTGCACCCATTAACTCGTCATTTAGCATTAGGTGTATCTCCTAATGCTGTCCCTCCCCCCTCCCCCCACCCCACAACAGTCCCCGGAGCGTGATGTTCCCCTTCCTGTGTCCATGAGTTCTCATTGTTCAATTCCCACCTATGAGTGAGAACATGCGGTGTTTGGTTTTTTGTCCTTGCGATAGCTTACTGAGAATGATGGTTTCCAGTTTCATCCATGTCCCTACAAAGGACACGAACTCATCATTTTTTATGGCTGCATAGTATTCCATGGTGTATATGTGCCACATTTTCTTAATCCAGTCTATCGTTGTTGGACATTTGGGTTGGTTCCAACTCTTTGCTATTGTGAATAGTGCCGCAATAAACATACGTGTGCATGTGTCTTTATAGCAGCATGATTTATAGTCCTTTGGGTATATACCCAGTAATGGGATGGCTGGGTCAAATGGTATTTCTAGTTCTAGATCCCTGAGGAATCGCCACACTGACTTCCACAATGGTTGAACTAGTTTACAGTCCCACCAACAGTGTAAAAGTGTTCCTATTTCTCCACATCCTCTCCAGCACCTGTTGTTTCCTGATTTTTTAATGATGGCCATTCTAACTGGTGTGAGATGGTATCTCACTGTGGTTTTGATTTGCATTTCTCTGATGGCCAGTGATGATGAGCATTTCTTCATGTGTTTTTTGGCTGCATAAATGTCTTCTTTTGAGAAGTGTCTGTTCATGTCCTCTGCCCACTTTTTGATGGGGTTGTTTGTTTTTTTCTTGTAAATTTGTTTGAGTTCATTGTAGATTCTGGATATTAGCCCTTTGTCAGATGAGTAGGTTGCAAAAATTTTCTCCCATTGTGTAGGTTGCCTGTTAACTCTGATGATAGCTTCTTTTGCTGTGCAGAAGCTCTTTAGTTTAATGAGATCCCATTTGTCGATTTTGGCTTTTGTTGCCATTGCTTTTGGTGTTTTAGACATGAAGTCCTTGCCCACGCCTATGTCCTGAATGGTATTGCCTAGGTTTTCTTGTAGGATTTTAATGGTTTTAGGTCTAACATATAAGTCTTTAATCCATCTTGAATTAATTTTTGTATAAGGTGTAAGGAAGGGATCCAGTTGCAGCGTTCTACATATGGCTAGCCAGTTTTCCCAGCACCATTTATTAAATAGGGAATCCTTTCCCCATTTCTTGTTTTTGTCAGGTTTGTCAAAGATCAGATAGTTGTAGCTATGCGGCATCATTTCTGAGGGGTCTGTTCTGTTCCATTGATCTATGTCTCTGTTGTGGTACCAGTACCATGCTGTTTTGGTTACTGTAGCCTTGTAGTATAGTTTAAAGTCAGGTAGCGTGATGCCTCCAGCTTTGTTCTTTTGACACATTTTACGAAGCCAGCATCGTCCTGATACCAAAACCTGGCAGAGACATAACCAAAAAAGAGAATTTCAGACCAATATCCTTGATGAACATTGATGCAAAAATCCTCAATAAAATACTGGCAAACCGAATCCAGCAGCACATCAAAAAGCTTATCCACCATGATCAGGTGGGCTTCATCCCTGGGATGCAAGGCTGGTTCAACATACGCAAATCAATAAATGTAATCCAGCATATAAACAGAACCAAAGACAAAAAACACATGATTATCTCAATAGATGCAGAAAAGGCCTTTGACAAAATTCAACAACCCTTCATGCTAAAAACTCTCAATAAATTAGGTATTGATGGGACGTATCTCAAAATAATAAGAGCTATCTACAACAAACCCACAGCCAATATCATACTGAATGGGCAAAAACTGGAAGCATTCCCTCTGAAAACTGGCACAAGACAGGGATGCCCTCTCTCACCGCTCCTATTCAACATAGTGCTGGAAGTTCTGGCCAGAGCAATCAGGCAGGAGAAGGAAATAAAGGGTATTCAATTAGGAAAAGAGGAAGTCAAATTGTCCCTGTTTGCAGATGACATGATTGTATATCTAGAAAACCCCATTGTCTCAGCCCAAAATCTCCTTAAGCTGATTAGCAACTTCAGCAAAGTCTCAGGATACAAAATTAATGTACAAAAATCACAATCATTCTTGTACACCAATAACAGACAAACAGAGAGCCAAATCATGAGTGAACTCCCATTCACAATTGCTTAAAAGAGAATGAAATACCTAGGAATCCAACTTAAAAGGGATGTGAAGGACCTCTTCAAGGAGAACTACAAACCACTGCTCAATGAAATAAAAGAGGATACAAACAAATGGAAGAACATTCCATGCTCATGGGTTGGAAGAATCAATATCGTGAAAATGGCCATACTGCCCAAGGTAATTTATAGATTCAATGCCATCCCCATCAAGCTACCGATGACTTTCTTCACAGAATTGGAAAAAACTACTTTAAAGTTCATATGGAACCAAAAAAGAGCCCACATCGCCAAGTCAAACCTGGTGGTAACTTTATATCACTGAAAGGCGCATTGAAGAGGTAGAAAAAGCAGTAGTAAATCACTGACACCACCCCTTTTTCTCCCCTCAGCAGCAGTGGCAGGGTGCAGAGAGCATATCTGGGCACTGGGGGAGGGAGAACACAGCAACTCTAAGGCGTTGAACTCACTGCTTTCCTGTTAGAGCAGAAAGGAAAACCATACCAAACTCAGCTGATGCCTGCCCATGGAGAAAGCATTTAGACCAGCCCTAACCAGAAGGGGATTTGCTGATCCCAGTGGTCCAAACTTGAATTCTGAAGAACTACAACTCTTAGGCAGGTCCTAGTGCTGAACTAGGCCCAGAGACAGTGGACTGGTGCGGGGAAGTGACATACTGAGACACAAGCTGGGGCAGCTAAGGGAGTGTTGGCATCACCCCTCCTCTAACCCCAGGCTGCACAGTTCACAGCTCCAAAAGAGACCCCTTCCTTATGCTTGAGGAGAGAAGAGAGAAGAGTGGGAAGGACTTTGTTTTACATCTTGGGTATCAATTCAGCCATGGCAGGAAAGAGGCACCAATTAGAGTCATGAGACCCTCATTCCAGGATGTTGCTCCCAGATGACATTTGTAGAAATGCTCTGGGCCGGAAGGGGACCCACTGCTTTGAAAGAAAGGGCCCAGTTCTGGCAGCATTCATCATCTCCCAACAGAAGAGCCCTTGGGCCCTTAATGACCAGGAGCAATACCCAGGTACTATGTAGCGAGCCTTGGGCGACCCTCTGAGACTTGCTGGCTTCAGGTACCAGTATGGCTATGGTGGGAAGAGCACCAAGCAGGCTATTGGGGTACCTGATTCCAGAATTCGACTCTTGGATAGCATTTCTGGACCTGCCCTGGGCCAGAAAGGACCCCATTGCCCTGAAGTGTGAGTCCTAGGCCAGGCAGCATTCACCACAAGCTGACTCAAGCGCTTGTATCTCCACTTTACTAGGATTGGCTTCTGGAGATGTATTTTATTCTTTTATTTAGAACATGTTTCCCTGTTTCTTCAATTTCCTTGACTCTCTGTGTTGATTTCAGTACATTCTATGAATGAACAAGCTCTCTAAGTTTTGTTAGGCTGGTCTTATGTAAGGTATGTTTTTCCTCAGTCAGCATAGCCAATGATTCTAGGTGTCTTTAAACTCTTTGTGTTTGTCCCACCTGCTGCCTTTGTTCTTTGTAGCCTCAAAGAAATTAAAAAGTGTCAAGTCATGTTATTGCCTTGAGAGAGGTAGGATAGAAACCATTCCTTTGGGATAAAGCAGGAAAGGTTGGGGTATTAGATTTATGTTAGACTTATCCTTCTTTGTTTGCAGAAAAGCTGAGAACCAAAATTAACCTTCCACTCATTTTGCTGTACACCAAGAAGAGGGACTGAGGAACATGCCTGTAGTTTTGATCAGACTTCTCACTTTGAACCTCAGAAGATACTGATGACCATTTAGAGGTTTAAAAGTCACATTTTTTTCCCTCTGTGGTCTAAGAAACTCGATAGTATAGAGCTCTGTGAACTCCCAGAGCTAGGTGATTTAGGAGTCAGTTCCTTGGATGAAGGCTGAAAAGTTGGGGCACTTGATGCATGCAGAAGTTACTCTCAGAGAGAGTCTGTATATTTGGAATTATTTCAGGAGAAAGCCAGGGAAGAAAGTGCATGAAGTTCCCACTCTCCTGTTGAAGGAAGCACAAGTTTCATACCCTCTTAATAGACAGAGACTTCTGGCCTGGACTTATTGCTAAAGCAAGCAAGGGAGGGAGGTGCAGGGAGTATCTGCTTTCCCACAGAGACATGAAGATGTCCCCCTGCCTCCTTCCAGTGAAAGATAGCAGGAGTTTATTTCTGGAACAAGCCAGAGAAGAAGGTGTGGGGAGTGCCATAACTTCCATAGGTACTGACACAGGTCTCCAATGTGTTTTCTTTTCTTTTTTTTTTTTTTCTCCAATGTGTTTTCATGGAGATATTTCAGGGCTAGGATTATCACTGGAGCTAGTTGGTGGAAAAGGTGCAGAAAGTGTCTGCTGTCCTGTTCAAGCAAGCAGAAGTTTCACACCTCCCATCCCTTGCAGGGGGAGCCTTCTGTTATGAAGCTATTGCTGAAGCAAGCCAGAGAAAACGGTTCAGGGAGTGCCTACTTTCCCTTTCAGGCACACAGGAGTCCTTCTGCCACCATCTAATGAGGGATTGCAGACATTTATCATGGGAGCAAACCAGGGAAGAGGGCATGGCAGGGCAGGGCAGAGAGGGTGTGCTGTCCCTCCATTCTTGCTGGTAGTGGCCTCCAACCCCTTACCACGGAGATTATAGAGCTGAGATATCACTGAGCAAGCAATGGAAGAAGGTGTGGGCAGTGCAGTATCATCCTCCCATTTAGGCTCCAAGAGGCTTATTCTTACTTGCTATATAGGCTCCCAGATACTGGCTTGTTAGAGGCTAGAACCACGGGGTGCTACTGGAAATGCATGTGATCACACCCCATCAGTGGGGAAGGTGAAAGCTGGGCTCATCTCAGGGGACTACAACAGCTAAGGGTGCTCACATGGTTCAAACCCCCACTTTCTTCTTTGTGCTTGAGGGAGATCCTCTGAAGATTGTCTCTTTCATTCCTCCAGCACAGTGATTTAAGAGCCAAGTCCCTCACATGGACTGTGAAAGTGGAACACTGTATGTGTGCTACAAGTCCCTCACCCCTCAAGATAAAGTGGAAGTTGGAGTTTCCTTCCCAAGTGTGTCCAAGGTGGGATTAATTCACAAGTGTATCTGGTTTTCCTATCGGTTTGATGCAGATGTTTTCTCAGTCATCCAGTGTGTAGGAGTCTTTCCACTGGATTCTGCCTTTCTCTTGGAGAGAATTGATTTATTTGTAGGTGTTTACTCAGTGTGTCTGTGGAAGAAGCAACAGTCAGGAGTCTCCTATTTCACCTGGTTTTCTTATGTTTCAAATGTTTTATTTCCATTAAAAATAAATAACTGAAATTAAAAGCAAATGTTTTATATACATGTCATTAATATATAAATAACCATGTTTAATTTAGCAATGAACTAGCTGCTTTCTTAGGATTTCATATACCTTAAAAGAACTTCAGAAGTCCAATTGATAATGTCTCCAAAACTCATTAATATGAAGGATTCTTTGATCGAAAAGCAAAATAAGTAATTTCAAAAATAAAAAGGTATTTTTACCTGTTTATTTTTGTTCTCAACATATACCTTAAAGCACGTTCTGCAGTAGCTATTTTTAGTAAGTCATAAGAAATGTCCATTAGATGCAACTGAACTAAAACCATTGCTGCCTAAAAGACTTAAGCATCTGAATGTTTCCTGTTACTTAGATATAGGAGGTACATCTGAAGTTATTGCTTCAGGAATGATACACTAAAAAATCAGTGTAGTTAAATTTTTTGAAATTTCCAGTTTGTAGTAATTTCAGATATTTATGAACCATTTTGTGTTCAAAAAGAGGAATAAGAGTACATTATTGCCATAGATATTCTTCCAGTATCAGTATTCCATCTCCATTGCATTGCTCATCAGCTTTGTGCTGTATCTTTGGAATGAAGGTAAAATGTGAAGCACCCTCACACCACCACACACTGTGACATTCACTTACAACTGAGTAACAGCAAGAAAATATGAAAATTAATTTCTTAAGAATATGTTTCTGTTTAAAACCAATTTAACCTTATCAAGAAATCTTAGTTTCTAAAGAAGCAAAAATTCAATTAAGAACAGAGGCCTAACATGTGAATACCATTTACATGATTAAGCAGTGATAACACACTGTTCTGCATTTAATTCCCACACACAGTATTGAACCAAATGTGAAACTGATACTTTGGAGACATTAAATATCCATAGCTTTGAAATGTGCTGCCATTTAATTACTACCAAAGCCATGTGCCTCAGAGCTTTCTGTTCTTCGTTTCTATAAGGCTCTTAATACGGTTCTGTGACAAGAACATGAAAGTTATACAAAACTGTGAAAAAGTACAATAATTAAAAATCTCATGCATACTATCACAAAGCTAGCTATGTTAACAGAAATGAAAATGATCTCTGTACTCCAAATGAAAAATGAGATTCAGAACTTATGTCCAAAATTGAATTGTTAGCAATATGACAGGTTCCCAACCATGAGTTCCTAACCAACACACATCGAAAACATTAACAGCACTTCTCTACTCAAAACAAAAAGGAATGCATGATTAAACCGATAACTATGTCAGGAATTAACCAACTCAGAGGATCGTTTTCATTGGAGCTCTCTTTTTGCTTTCTTAGACTACAAGTTGAATATTCTTAAACTGCTCTATCCTACCCAAAGCACCAAAGAGCAAATGTATATAAGCAAAAATTATTCAAGTAGAAAATGTGATTTCTCTTGTCAGCATGTCACAGCGATGAAAGGAGGAAAAATTAGAGTTAGACTT
The DNA here is from genome assembly GCF_028878055.3 of Symphalangus syndactylus. Taxonomy (NCBI): domain Eukaryota; kingdom Metazoa; phylum Chordata; class Mammalia; order Primates; family Hylobatidae; genus Symphalangus; species Symphalangus syndactylus. The sequence goes on from NC_072426.2 coordinate 62,756,624, forward strand.
GTTGAACAGATTGCTTTTTTCATATTAACGGCTAGAAAGCTTAAAGCCAATCATTTTTGTCTAACTCCCTACCCCCAAAATGTTTACATCTTTAAGACATGTGTTCTCATTGCTGGTGTTATTGTTAAAAAACATATCTTTCTTGTATTGTGTGATAATAACAATAATGAATAATCCTTGCCTAACAGAAAATTATAAAGAAGAATCTAAGTTACCTGAGATACCACAGCTCTAAGAAACCCAGTAGTAAACTTTGGTATGTTTTCTTCGACATTCTCTCCTCCATGGTCCTACTCTGCCCTCCTATCCACGGTACCCAATGTCCTCAAGCCTTCACTCTGCTAGATAGACGCTTTTTCTAAATGTTGTATTGTATGAGCAGCAAAGGGTGAAGCAGATATAAGAATTCAAAAATTATCTGAACTTTGTTTGTTAGGCCATGGAAGCTGATGATATCTCATTTTTAAATATATATGCCAGATAGGATATACAAAAGGAGTTAAGTTTATTTACTCAAAATAAAAATCACATAAAAATATAATCAACATATATTTTCCTCGGTAATTTTAAAAGATATTTGTCTTGATATCTGTTGGTAAGTGCTATCATTCATTGTTGCATATAGATGAGAAGGAAATTTCCCATGCATAGTAAGGAAGTGGGGAATTCGCCAAGGGCTTTGAACACTTTTAAAAAATTAAGCATATGTACAATTTTTAGCAAGATGACAGGGCATTAAAGTTGCTGTTTTGGTTTTTAATCACTGAATGGATATTTTTGTAGTTGATCTGTATCTCTCTATTCAGGTGAACTGGCAAAGAAGGGTAGATCTTACAGATTCATAAATTCTTACATAAGTATTCTATAGCATGACTGCACTCCAGTTTATTCTACTGTTCCCTTATCCACAGGCATTTATTCTCAGTATTTTGCTCACAGATAAATCATAGTGTATTAACTTGACCATCAGCATTGTATGAGAGTAAATTTTATCCCTGCGTTTTCATCAGCAATATTCATCTTTTAATTTTTCTCAAACAGATGGTTTTTTAAAATGTCTTTATTAAACATTTTAACTTACTCTTTTGGCAGTGACTTTTCATATCCTGTCCTTATTTTTCACTGGGGTTATTTTTTGTTACTATATGCATGTTAAAGGTCATCATATAAATATAATGCTTTCTTATATTGTGAATATTTTTCTTATTTCTTGTTTGTCAGTTGACTTTGTCCTGCTATCATTTTTAGGTTTCATTTTTTAGGAAGGAATATCTATGGACCTTTATTTCAGTCTAGCTAGTCATCCACCCACTTGTATGTATAAAATCTTGTTTCAGTTAAAAAACATTCCCAGCCCCAAGGTTCTGTAATATTGTCTCCTAAGATTTTTTAAAATATGCTTGTTTTGTAATTTTACATGTAAAGTTTTAATATTGCTATAATTTATTTTAACATATAGAGTAAATTAGAAGGTCCTACATTTATTTATTTCCAGAGAGCAGTTTGCTGTACCATTCAATGCACTATTGTATTTTTTCGTGTGTATATTTATATGTATTTTATAATCTCTTCTGCTGAAGTATTGCTTTATGCCTAGGCAGTATGATTTACTCATGACTGAGAGAATTATATTATATATTAATTCGATGAGCCATGATCTCATACATCTTATTTCTCATTTTCTTGATTTTTGACATTTATTTTTCCATATATACTTGAAGATTATTTTATAGAGTTCAAAGAAATCTATAAAGGTTCTAATGGAACTGCAAAAGCTTCTAATGAAAATTACTCTAATTCAAGGTAGATTTAACATTTTGAGTATACAAAATATTCTTATAAAATAACAGGACAGATCTTTTCTTTTTATTATGCATTATTTTATGTCTTTAAATATAACGCTACATTATTCATATAAGTACTATGCTTTTCATTAAACTGATCCCTAATTATTTTATATTGGTTGCTTTTATAAATGGAAGCTTCCCATTTCCATTTAAATGTGCTTAATGCTAACATAGAGCAAATTTTAAAAATTGTATGATATCAAGTCACTTGCAAACTGTAGTAATTTTATTGGTTTTACTAGACTCTCGTTTTATGAAAGTGTAATTCTATTATCTCTGAAGAAATAATTATATTCTACTCAAGTGCTCACTTCTCTCTTTTTCCTGGTTGTCTAGAATTGAATTTAGCATTTCACAATTTGTATGTGGTATGGTTCAGGGTAAGTTATTTTATTGTATTATGGTCATTTCCATCTATTCTTATTTTGATTATGTTTTATTAGCAATAGTGTCTGTATCTTATCAAATGCCTTTTCAGTAATTATTGACACATTATATGACTTCTTCCTTTGAAATTAATGCTTTTGAACCCTCCTTGGGTTACTGGAATAAATCTGCTTGATATTCTATTTTTTTTTTGACGACCTGCTGTATTACATGTTATTTTAGGTCTTTTACTGTAAGTTCATAAAGAACTATTATCTTTACCATTTTACTAATATGCTTGAGTACTAATATCATAATAGAAAACAATCCTATGATTTTTATGATCTGTGATATTTAAGTAATTGATTTTTTTTTCTTCAAAGAGCCTGCTACTAAATGGCAATGGTAATGGTAATGGTAGCAAACAGGTGCACAAAATTTTCTGTCAGGAAAACTTAAAGTTTTATATTTATTAATTCATTTGATCTTTTTAATCACCTAATGAATTAAGAAATATTGTTATCTGCTTTTTACAAACAGGAAAATCAATGCAGATAAAGCTTATGTGACTTGCTTATGCTCAAATACCTCTTACTTGGTAGAATAAATTTGAACATAGATATTCTGATGGGAGAGGCTGCTTTTAGCAGTTAAATTAAACAGCCTCTATCACCTTTGCAATCTCTTTTGTGGTTATTTATTTTATTCAACTTGTTTTTTAGTTTTCATATGTTATAGTTTAATCGAGTTCCCCTAGATTTCATATTTACTGTCATAGTGCTACAATACGGTTCTAAAAATTATTTTACTTTCTTCTTAAGCTTGTGCTATTTTTTATTGCCAGCTTTCTTTTTAACTGATGAAACTTAAGATTTTGTTTATGTCTTGCAAAAACCTAATTCTTACATTTATTTATTGTTTATTAATTTTTTTTGTTTTGCATTTTACTCATTTTAAAAATATGTATTAGTTTTCTTTTACTAATCAATTTTGGTTGATTTTACTCCATTTCTAGTTTATTAAATTTTTCCAAGTCTTACTTTTTCATCTTTAATAATGAATAAATCTACTCTAAACAAATCTTTTCAGTTTTCTGTGTGTCAAATATGACATAAAGTATTCTTTACATGGCTTTCCAGAGGTACACAATTTCAGTTTGATTTTCTCTTTGAGCCAGGGATTATTCAGGAGTATTTTTAAATCTCTAATGAATGAGTATTTTGGTCATTCTTCATTTACATTTTATTTTTTCTGGGCCAAAGAATGTAACTGGTAAAACTTCCAATTTAAAAAATGTTAAACCTTTGTTTAAATATATGGTTAAATTTTGTGAATATTAAAAATACATGGAAGAAAATATATTCTTCCTATTCAGGGGATAAAATATTTTATATATTTCTCTTATATCATGTTTGTTGATTGTATTGTATATATATAAAATTTCTCTATAATTGTGCTGACCAAAATAATGGGTACTAGCCACATTGTATATATTGAACAGTTGTTTGTAATATATAAATTGTGTACTTGAAATGTGACTAGTCTAAATTGAAATGTAATATAAACTCTACAAAGGATCTTAAAGATTTAGTATAAAAAATGCAAAATATTTATTTAAATAATTTTACATGAATTAAATGTTAAAATGATAATATTTTGGATGTGAGTTAAAAATATTATTAAAATTAATCTCATCTGTTTCTTTTCACTTATTTTAATGTGGCTACTAGAATATCTAAAATTGCATATAGGCTTGCATTATTTTCTATTGAACAACATTGCTCTGTAGTTCTAGTTATTTTTGGTCTACTAATCTGTCCATAAAAAATGTATTGCCATCTTTCTTTTCATTTAATATCTTTCAAGAACTCCTTCCTTGTCTTATAATTTATGATTTCTATATTTGGCAGATTTAAAAAACCATATGTAGGTTTATGACTGTTATATCACTTTATAAACTGTGTGACTTTTGTCTTCATTTGATACAAATCCTGATTTTAACTTTAAATTTTAATTGATCTTGCTACTCTTTCTTTATTTTTTGTATTTGCATAGTTACTCTTTAAAATCACTTTTTTTTGGTCCTTGTGTTTACTAGATATCTTACACATTATGGGTTTTATTTTTAACTCGGTCTTATAGTCTCTTTTCCAAAGTGAGAAAATTCACAAGTCAATATTTAGTATAAAAACTGGTGTGATTTTAAAACATCCATCTCACTTTATGCTGTGTATATGTTTTATGTTTTTCTTTACTTCTCCTTCAGTTTTTATTTATGAGTCTTTGATCATGCATGCTCAATTTTTCCTTTGTTGATTTAAAAGTTCTAGTTTTTCTGGCACAAGACAGGGATGCCCTCTCTCACCACTCCTATTCGACGTAGTGTTGGAAGTTCTAGCCAGGGCAATCAGGCAGGAGAAGGAAATAAAAGGTATTCAATTAGGAAAAGAGGAAGTCAAATTGTCCTTGTTTGCAGATGACATGATTGTATATCTAGAAAACCCCATTGTCTCAGCCCAAAATCTCCTTAAGCTGATAAGCAACTTCAGCAAAGTCTCAGGATACAAAATAAATGTGCAAAAATCACAAGCATTCGTATACACCAATAACAGACAAACACACAAAGCCATATCTTATACACCAATAACAGCCAAATCATGAGTGAACTCCCATTCACAATTGCTTCAAAGAGAATAAAATACCTAGGAATCCAACTTACAAGGGATGTGAAGGACCTCTTCAAGGAGAACTACAAACCACTGCTCAATGAAATAAAAGCGAATACAAACAAATGGAAGAACATTCCATGCTCATGGGTAGGAAGAATAAATATTGTGAAAATGGCCATACTTCCCAAGGTAATTTATAGATTCAATGCCATCCCCATCAAGCTACCAATGACTTTCTTCACAGAATTGGAAAAAACTACTTTAAAGTTCATATGAAACCAAAAAAGAGCCTACATTGCTAAGTCAATCCTAAGCCAAAAGAACAAAGCTGGAGGCATCACCCTACCTGACTTCAAACTATACTACAAGGCTACAGTAACCAAAACAGCATGGTACTGGTACCAAAACAGAGATATAGACCAATGGAACAGAACAGAGCCCTCAGAAATAATGCCACCTATCTACAACTATCTGATCTTTGACAAACTTGACAAAAACAAGCAATGGGGAAAGGATTCCCTATTTAATAAATGGTGCTGGGAAAACTGGCTAGCCATACGTAGAAAGCTGAAACTGGATCCCTTCCTTACACCTTATACAAAAATTAATTCAAGATGGATTAAAGACTTCAATGTTAGACCTAAAACCATAAAAACCCTAGAAGAAAACCTAGGCAGTACTATTCAGGACATAGGCATGGACAGGGACTTCATGTCTAAAACACCAAAAGCAATGGCAACAAAAGCCAAAATTGACAAATGGGATCTAATTAAACTAAAGAGCTTCTGCACAGCAAAAGAAACTACCATCAGAGTGAACAGGCAACCTAAAGAATGGGAGAAAATTTTTGCAATCTACTCATCTGACAAAGGGCTAAAATCCAGAATCTACAAAGAAACAAACTTACAAGAAAAAACAAACAACCCCATCAAAAAGTGGGCAAAGGATATGAATGGACACTTCTCAAAAGAAGACATTTATGCAGCCAACAGACACATGAAAAAATGCTCATCATCACTGGCCGTCAGAGAAATGCAAATCAAAACCACAATGAGATACCACCTCACACCAGTTAGAATGGCCATCATTAAAAAGGCAGGAAACAACAGGTGCTGGAGAGGATGTGGACAAATAGGAATACTTTTACACTGTTGGTGGGACTGTAAACTAGTTCAGCCATTGTGGAAGTCAGCGTGGCGATTCCTCAGGGATCTAGAACTAGAAATACCATTTGACCCAGCCATCCCATTACTGGGTATATACCCAAAGGATTATAAATCATGCTGCTATAAAGACACATGCATATGTATGTTTATTGTGGCACTATTCACAATAGCAAAGACTTGGAACCAAGCCAAATGTCCAACAATGATAGACTGGATTAAGAAAATGTGGCACATATACACCATGGAATACTATGCAGCCATAAAAAATGATGAGTTCATGTCTTTGAAGGGACATGGATGAAGCTGGAAACCATCATTCTCAGCAAACTATTACAAGGACAAAAAACAAAACACCGCATGTTCTCACTCATAGGTGGAAATTGAACAATGAGAACACATGGACACAGGAAGGGGAACATCACACACCGGAGCCTGTTTTGGGGTGGGGGGAGGTGGGAAGGATAGCATTAGGAGATATACCTAATGCTAAATGACGAGTTAATGGGTGCAGCACACCAACATGGCACATGTATACATATGTAACAGACCTGCACATTGTGCACATGTACCCTAAAACTTAAAGTATAATAAAAAAATTTTTTAAAAAAAGTTCTAGTTTTTTCATTTAACAAGGGATTATTTTATAATTTATAATGTTCACAATTACTTCATTTCTCTGCTATTATATCAAAGCAACGTACAAACCATAAGTCTTTATTCAAGGTGGTCTATTTTCCTCCTGCTCTTTCGTCTGCCACTAAGAGATAATATTTAAAGCATTTTTTACCCTCTTTGTTACCTAATCACATGACGATTTCAAGAGAACTTTAAGAGAACCTTAGAGAAACATGTCTTTGTCCCTGCTACTCTTAACTTTGGCTGAGGTCACTTAAATGTTTGGTTTTGGACCATTATTAGTTTTTTCCCTGCTATAGGTTTCCTATTTTTCCATTTTTGTCTGATATATTCTTGCACATCGTGTCATTATCCATTTAGATTTAACTATTTATGTATACATTACAAGGTTTATTCCTTAACACTGTTCTTTATTCTTCATCTTCTCCTCTCGAGATTTCAGAACTACTGCTACATTTGTGACCTGTGTTTTTGTCCTCAGGCGTATAATGTTGCCTCCCCTCCATCTGCTTCTTTTTCTTCTTCTGTTTACTATCTTTCCTCCATTTTCTTCATGATTCCAATCCTTTTTATAGTTTTTCCTCTGCTTTTAGTTAAATTTTCGATTTGGTTTCCCATGCTGTAATCATATATATATATGTATATATGTAATCATATATATATATATGAGATAGATATATATATGAGATATATATATATGAGATATATATGAGCTATATATATATGGGGTGGGGTGTGTGTGTGTGTGTGTGTGTATTCCTCAGTTTAATTTATTTCCTAATATTTCTTATTTCAAATAGCATGAGTTTTTATCCCAAGATGTTTTTAGTACTCATTAATCTTCTTAAGCTCTGCTTTAAGTTGCTTTATGTCTCCTCTGGTAGTTCCAGTTGTCTACCTACCAGTAGATAATCTGTGTACTTTTCATCTCTGAACCAGTAGTGAGTGTCCCAGGAGATAATATAGTTGTCCTCTGACCAGGTGGCAGGATAAAGCCTCTCTTTTGCCAGGTTCTCTTGGATGAAACTGCTCACGTAGTCTCCAGCCTTAGTGCAGTAAGGGCTCATACTAACTATTCAATTGAATCAAATTTCTTGGGGCCAAGGAGATGTCCAAGTCCTCACAATTAATAGTGTCACAGGCCATAGACTCCCTTTTTCTTGAGTGACTTCAGAACCCCATAGGACAAATATTTTTATAGGCTCTACTGTGATCTGATCCTCATCCCAGATATCTCTGCCTCTGGACCTCAAGCTCTGCCACTGGCACAGAGAATAAATAGGTTATTCCAGTCTCTGTCTAAGCTGGTAGAATCCTGGGCTCTACCTCAGGCTCACCTGCCTGAGGACTGTCACATTTGCTCTACTTGGGAGGTATTTGTGGTGGTTAGATTGGCATTTAAAGATATGGACAACAGAAACATACTTTGGCAGCATATGTTCCTTTGTTCTGTTTCAAGGCTACCTATTAATGCACCAATGATAAATAAGTTTTAAAAGAATATATAGCATTTTATATAACAGATAGAACAAGTCATTTTCCATTATCCATCTTTCATTTCTCAGTATCTTTTAAATTTTTTATCCATTTTTTTACACGAGTTTAGAAACATTATCTACTACCCCTGATCCCACTGGCATTCTGGTTAGAATTACATTAAACCCAAGAATGAATTGTGAAAAGAATGAACACCTCTTTCTTTATTCAATGTATTTTCATTCATAGGGATATTTTATATATATATATAAATTGATAAAAAAATCAAGTCAATTATAAATGGTGTATTAAATGTAATTTTGTTTTACCAGTAAAACTGTTCTCTTAATATTTTAATAAGAAATTGGTCATAATATTATGGGAAAGTATCAAATTATGAGGCTATAGTTCATAAAACTTTTTAATCTAAATCTTATGAAATAAAAATGTGTGCAATCACATGAACAATGAAAAAATTATTAAATGAATACTCCAAAGTGATATAAATTTTATTATCATTATTAGTATTAAAATTTTTCCATATAGTTATGATAGAAATAAAATCATGAATAATTCAAAGAATGTCTCTACTAACTCTCTCTACTCTGGAATATAATAAATATTTCCATCAAGTCAACCCATAGCTTTGTATCTTTCAGAAAAATAATATACCCAACAAATTATTTTGTGGATATTGACAAACTTACTATAAAGTTTATATGAAGAAGCAAAAATCAGAGAACAGCCAAATCAATATTAGACCAGAAAAATAGAAATAAAATTGGAAAATGAGACTGTATTAATTCATTCTCACACTGCTATGAAGACATACCTGAGACTGGGCAATTTATAAAAAAAAAGGTTTAATTGACTCACAATTCCACAGGCTATACAGGCTTCTGCTTCTGTGGAGGCCTCAGGAAACTTTCAATCACAGAGGAAGATGAAGGGGAAGCTGGCAATATTCACATGCCTGGCAGGAGGGAGAGCAAGCAAAGGGAGAGGTGCTACACACTTTCAAACAAGCAGATCTTGTGAGAACTCTGTCACGAGAACAGCAAGGGGAAAGTCCACCCCATGATTCAGTCACCTCCCACCAGGCCCCTCCTCCAACAATGGAGGGTTACAATTCAGCATGAGATTTAAGTGAGGACACAGAGCCAAACCATATCTGATACTATCTAACTGCAAGACATATTAATAAACTACAGGAATCAAGACAGCGTGGTATTGGTGAAAGAATATACGATTCAATCAATGGAACGGATAAGAGCCCAGAAATAGAACCACATAAATATAGTCAACTGGAGGCTGAGGTGGGCAGATCACCTGAGGTCAGGAGATCGAGACCAGCCTGGCCAACATGGTGAAACCCCATCTCTACTAAAAATACAAAAAGTTAGCTGAGCATGGTCGCCAGTGCCTGTAGTCTAAGCTACTCGGGAGGCTGAGGAAGGAGAATCACTTAAACCAGTGAGGCGGAGGTTTCAGTGAGTCGAGATCGCGCCATTGCACTCCAGCTTGGGTGACAAGAGCAAGGCTCTGTCTCAAAAAATAAATAATAAATAAATAAATAAATAAATAAAGTCAACCAATCTTTGACAAAGGAAAAAGGCAATACAATGGAGAAAAGATAGTTTTTCAACAAATGATGCTAGAATAAATGGACATTCACATGCAAAATATGAATCTAGATACACACTTCTAATATGTTATAAACAGTAACTCAAAATGGATAACAGATGTAAACGCAAAACTATACAACTCCTAGAAAATAACATATGATAAAAACCTAGATGACTTTGGCTTTGGTTATGACTTTTTAGTTTCAGTATAAAAGGCCTAACACATAAAATAAGGAACTGATAAGCTGGACATCATTAAAATTAAACATTTCTATTCTGTGAAAGACACTATCAAGAGAATGGAAAGAAAACTCACAGACTTGGAGAAATTATTTGCAAAAGAAACCACATATCTGATAAAGGACTGTTACTTAAAAAAATAACAAACTTTTAAAACTGAACCATAACAGCACAAACAACCCAATTTTTTAAATGGGCAAAATACTTTAGTCTCCTCATTAAAGAAGATATACATATAGCAAAGAAGCATGTGAAAACATGCTCCACATCATATGTCATCAGGGAAATGCAAATTAAAACAACAATGAATTACCACTACACACACATTAGAATGGCCATGATCCAGAATACTAACAACATCAAATGCTGGCAAGGAAATTGAGAAACAGGAATTCTCATTTATTGCTGGTAGAATGCCAAATGCTACACCTACTTTGTAAGACAGTTTAATCGTTTCTTACAAAACTAAACATACATTTTACCATACAATCCAATAATTGTGCTTCTTGTGATTTACCCAAATGAATTGAAAACTATACGTAAAAAAACCCTTGCATATGGATGTTTATAGCGTCTTTATTTATAACTGCCAAAACTTGGAAGCAACCAAGATGTCCTTCAGCAGATGAATGAATAAAAAAAATACTGTGCTATATCAATACAATAGAATATCATTAGGCAGTAAAAAGAAACGAGCTATCAAGGCATGAAAATACATGAAGGAACCTTAAATGCATATTACTAAGTGAAAGAAGCAAATCTAAAAAGGCTGCACACTATATGATTTCAATCACATGACATTATGTAAAAGGCAAAACTATGGATACAGATCAATGATTGTCAAAGATTGGTGGTAGGGAAGAGGGATGAATAGGTGGACCAGAAAGGGTTATTAGAGCACTGAAACTACTCTGTATGGTACTATAATGGTGAATACATGTCATTATACATTGGTTCAAACTCATGGAGTGTACAACACGAAAAGTGAACCGTAATTTAAACTACTGACCTTAGGTGATAATGGGGCATCATGTAAATTCTTTGATTGTAACAAATGTACCACTCTGGTAATGGATGTTGATAATGAGGAAGACTGTGTATGCATGGCGGAGAGTGTATATGGGAAATCTCTGTGCCTTCCACTAAATTTTCCTAAAATCTAAATTTGCACTTAAAAATATATAAAATCTATTTTTAAAAAGTATAGTCTTCTTATAATCTCATAAATTTCTTATTCAAATTATTCTCATATATTTTGTGTTATTTCAAGTTAATTTTTTCCATGTATGTTTAAAAGTTATCACCAATGTATAATAAAATATTTTCAACACAGTTTATCTATCTACATAATTATGCAGCTATAAGAAAAATACTGTCTTATATTTTACTACCTGGCCAAATTTTTCTGAGGATTTTTTAGTTAATTCAGTTGTGTCTTCTAAGTGTACCCTGTTAACTGTTAATTGTAAAAATCAGTCTCTTCCTTTTTCTGATTCTGGATTTATAACATTGGTGACTATTGATGTTATCTTGTATTTATTAGCTGATAATATCTATAACTTTATTTAAACTCTTGACACAATTTCAATGGAATGTATGAATTATCACCCCAAACTTTATAGTGCTGTATAAGAGAATGTTAAGGTTTGCAATAAAAATTTGGGTTTCTAACAATTATTATCGCATGTCTAAAAATTTATGCTTATATAATTTGATGACAATCTTGGTGGGTTATGCAACATATACATATTTATTGTTGTGTGTATTGTGAATTTTACATTTTAAAATATATTTATTCAGGTATCATATATATAGTAACTTGCATAAATCATGAGCGTACAATAAATAGATAAAATTTTACACATATAATATGTACCCCTAAGGAGTGATCATAATTTGCTTTTACTATAGACTAATTTTTTAGTTTCTAACCTTCAAATGAATGAAATAAAATTGCATAGACGTTTTTGCTTCTGATCCCTTATGATCATCATTATGTCTGTGAGATTCATCTCCTGTATGTTGCTGTACATAGCAGGAATTTTGAGTTTTTTGTTATTGTTGTTTAATGGCTATTCTACAGTTGATGGACTTTTAGGTTGTTTCCATTTTTGAGCTGTTATGAATTATACTGATATGAACACAATATCTAAACCTTTTGGTGGACATATGCATTAATTTCATTTGGATATATACTTAGGTATGAAATTACTGGGTCACGGGGCAAGATTATGTGTACATTTAGTAGAAACTGCCAGTATCACAGAGTGATTATAACAATTTAAACTCTCACTAGCAATATAGGTAATAATATTGACGTTAGTATAAATGGCAATTTTGCATTTTATTTTTCAATTATTTTCTATGATTATATGGAAATGTCATTCATTTTTTAAATTAAACTTGAACTGAGTGACTTTGCTTAATTCATTTATTAATTCTAATGGGTTACTAGCAAATTATTTTAAAATGTTCTACCCATGCAATTATGTCCTTTAAAAGTGAGAGTGTTCTTTTTTATACTTTCAATCATTTGAGTTTTGTTATTTTATTTTAAACTTTTTTCTTTTCTTTTTCTTTTTTTTTTAGACAGAGTCTCTTGCTCTGTCGCCCAGGCTGGAGTGCAGTGGCAAGATCTTGGCTCACTGCAACCTACATCTCTTGGGTTCAAGCGATTCTCATGCCTCAGCCTCCCAAGTAGCTGGGATTACATGTGTGCACCACCATGTCCAGCTAATTTTGGTATTTTTAGGAGAGACGGGGTTTCACCATGTTGGCCAAGCTGGTCTTGAAAGCCTGACTTCAAGTGATCTGCCCACCTCGGCCTCCCAAAGTGCTAGGATTATATGCATGAGCCACCATGGCCAGCCTAAACTGACAAATTATAACTGTATGTATTTAGAGGGTACAAAGTTATGTTATATCTGTATACTATGTGAAACAATCAAATCAATCTCATTAACATACCCATCACCTCAAATACTTAACATATTTTGTTAAGAAAAATTTGAAATTTACTCTGACAATTTTGAAATATACAACACAATATTATTAATTATAGTTATCAAACTCTCATTTTAGAGTTTTATTTCTGTTTTGTGCCTTATGGAACTTGTTAGGATTTCCAGTACAATGTTGAATGGAATGGGGATGGGGACATTCCTACATGCATCATAAATTCTGGGAAAAAATAATATTTCATCATTAAGAAAAGTACTATAATTCACTACAAAGTATGATATTAACTATAGGGTTTTGTTAATATATTTTACTAGATTTTAAAAATTATCTTCAATTTTTAGGTTAATAGGAGTTTTTATCATAAATAAGTGTTGAGTTTATACCTTTATTGTATCTATTGAGATAGTTCATTTATTTTCCATTATTTTGTTTATATGAAATATATGCCATTATTTTTTAATGTTACACCAAACTTACATACCTGGTATATATGTTATTCCAGAAATATAACTGCAGTATACCAGCTATCTTTTCTATATGGCTGTACTTCTTATGTTATTGAGATAGGATTTTTGCATCTATGTTTATGAAAGACATTGAGATATCAGCCAGTCATTTTCTTTTGTAAATGCTCTTGTCATATTTTTTACAAATTTCTCCTTTTGTAATGCTGCTTGTCAGATTTTGGTATTAAGGTCATGCTGTCTTCATGCATTAGGATGTGTTTCTTTCTTTCTTAAAAATTTGAATAAGGGGATAACATCAGGAAAATGTCAGAATAGTTAGCCCTAGACACTACCTCACCCACAAATGCACCAATTCAGCAACAATTTATGGATAAATTCTCTTTGTTAGAAATCAACAAACTAATTAAAAAGCTTCTGTATCCCAGGAAAATAGAAAACCAAACTCTCTGAAGCCAATATAGAGATTCAGGACACTTTCTCACTGGAATCCCAAACCCATGCACAGTGCAATATGATTAGAAGATCTCCTAACTCCCAGCTTCTTCCGGGGAAGTTTAGTTCACATGTACAGAGCCCCAGCTATTCTAAGGGGACTCACCAGAGGACGGGTTTCTGTCTTGCCAATATTGGAGCTCTGACAGGTTCAACATAGTCTAGCCACCAGGGGGAGAATGGCAATAGCAGCCTGGACTGTTAAATGCTGTAACTCCTCCCCCTACCCAGCACAGAGTGAGCAGATAAAAATCTCCAGCTCTCAGCTTTCCTCTGGGAGAAAAAAATGTGATCAGTAAGTCTAACGCCCCAACTTTCCCAGGGCTTCCCAAGAACTTGCACCTTTGCTGCTAGTCTTGAATTTATGATGGGTCTGGCACAGTCTAGCTGTCTGGGAGAGAACAGAGATGGTAACTTTGACTGGTAGACACCTTAGCTCTACCTTCCAGCACAGCATAGAGTAAACCGTAGTATCCTGCTTTTCCCTGGGGAGTGAGAGAGTTAGGCCAGACATCAAATACCACAGCTTTTCTGGGGACTGGCTTCTGATTTGCCTGCCTCTGAATACTAGTGGGACTTGGTATAATCTAGCCCCCTGGGAGAAAGTGAGTACAAGGACAGAAATTTGGAAAGGCAGTCACCATAGACCCCCACTCCTGGTTTATAGCACAGACCAAGTAGATGAAAATTCCCAGCTTCCAGCTTCTCACTGGACAGGAAATCACTTGGAAATAACATCCAACAATTTAACTTTTCTGGATACCATCCAAGGAATAGGCTTTAGTTTTGTCTCAGTGCACTTACAAGCCCAGGTATACTCAAGATGCCTGGGGGTTGCAAAGAACAAAGAAAGTGGGCTGACTCTCAAGAAAGTTTTAAAGAACATAAGAATCTCTGGCTGGGGCAATTAGTGGCAGTCTTATTCTATGTGAGGCTAGTCCATGAAGACTATGAGAGGTGGCTGCTTTGTCCAATGTGCAGAAATAGACACACTAAAGAAGAATCAGGCAAACCTGTTCCAAACAAAAGAACAACATAAATCTCCAGAAACTGACCCTAATAAGATGAAGTTATTTAACTATTAATAAAAGTAAATTCAAAATAATTGTCATAAAGACACTCATCAAAGTCAAGAAACAGTGCATGAAAAAAGTGAGAACTTCAACAAAGAAATACAAATTATAAAGCATTAGTAAATGAAATTCATAGAGCTGAAGAACACAATAACTGAACTAAAAAATTACCAGAGGCTTCAACAGATGACTACATTAAGCAAAGGAAAGAACTAGCAAACTCAAAGACAGCACACTAAAAATAATTCGGTCAGAGGAACAAAAAGAATAAAAAATTAAAAAGTATGCAGAAAGCTGAAGGGTCTTATGAGACACTGTCAAGCATACCAGTATATACACTGTAGGGATACTATGAGAAGAGAGAGAACGAAAGAATCAGAAGGCAAATTCAAACAAATAATGGCTGAAAACTTCCCAAATCTGGGGAAGAAAATGAATATATAGATACAAGAAGCCCTAAAGAAATGAGCCAGGTGTGATGGCTCAAGCTGGGCGCGGTGGCTCACACCTGTAATCCCAGCACTTTGGGAGGCTGAGGTGGGCGGATCACGAGGTCAGGATATCAAGACCATCCTGGCTAACACAGTGAAACCCCGTCTCTACTAAAAATACAAAAAAATTAGCCGGGTGTGGTGGCAGGCACCTGTAGTCCCAGCTACTCAGGAGGCTGAGGCAGGAGAATGGCGTGAACCTGGGAGGCGAAGCTTGCAGTGAGCCAAGAATGTGCCACTGCACTCCAGCCTGGGCGACAGAGTGAGACTCCATCTCAGAGATAATAATAATAATAATAAATAAATAAATGAAATACAATGAATTCAAACGAATCACCAAAATACATTGTAAACAAATTGTCAAAAAAACAAAGACAAGAATATTTGAAGCATCAAGAGAAAATTGACTTATCACGTATAAGGTAATCTTTGTAAGTCTGTAAGTAGATTTTTCAGCAGAAACCTCACAGGCAGAAGAGAGTGGGAAAACATAGTCAAAGTACTAAAAGAAAAAATAAACTGACAATTAAGAATAAAATACCTAGCAAAACTGTCCAAAAATCAAGGAGAGGTAAAGACAACTCTAGACAAATAAAAGCTTACATAGTTCATCACTGTTTGACCTACTTTATAAGAAATACTAATGGGGGTTCTTTAAGTTGAAATAAAATGATACTAAATAATGACATTATAGCATATAAGTATGGAAATGTTGGTAAAGGCAAATATGTAGACAATTACAAAATATTGTATTACTGTAGTGGTAACAAGTTGATCACCTTTAGTTCTAGTATAAAAGACAAAAGTATTAAAATAAAAACAAAAATATGTTAAAAGATACACAATATGAAGAGAAGTAAATTGTGATAACTATAACAGTGTTGGAGGAGAAATAAGTTAAGAGTAAAGTTATCGTGTATGATTAAATGTACGTTATCAGTTTAAAATAGACTATTATAACTACAACAAATTTTTTGTAAAACTCAAGGTAACCACAAAGAATACCTATCATAGTTATATTTTTTTAAAAAAAAGGAATCAAAGACTATCAATACAAAAGTTTTTTAAAAAAACAAAGGAAGACAGAAAGGGAAAACAGAATAAAGAACTGTAAGACTAACAGAAAGTAATTAACAAAATGATGTTAGTAAATCTTTATCAATAATTACTTCAAATGTGTTAATATGTTGCACTTCTCAATCAAAAGACATAGAATGGATGAATGAATTAGAAAGAAAAAACAGGGTCCAATTATTTGCTGTTCTTGAGAAACTCACTTTAAGGACATATATAGGCTGAAACTGAAGGGATGGAAGAAAAAATTCCATGCAAACTGTAACCAGTAGAGAGAAGGGGCAGTTAAACTTACATCAGAAAAAAAAAAATAGACTTAACTAAAAAAAAAAGTTATAAGAGACAAAGACAGATATTATATAATAATAAAAAGGCCAATACACTGGGAGATATAACAATTATAAATATATATGCACCTAACATCAGATCACCTAACTGTATAAAGCAAATATTGACAGAACTGAAGGGACAAATACATAACAATATAATAATAGTAGGAGAGTTCAATTCCTCAGTTTCAGTACTGAATAGAACATCCAGACAAAAGATCAATAAGGAAATAGAGAACCTGAACAACACTACAGGTCATATGGATCTAACAGACATATACAGATTATCCTTCCGAACAGTAATAGAATAAACAATTTTATCAAGTGCACATAGAACTATGCAATGGTTCACATGTTAGATCACAGAAGAAGTCTTTAAAAAGTTAAGAAGACTGAAATTATACCAAGCATCTATTCTGACCACAATGGAGTAAAACCAGGAATCAATAACAGGAGGAATCATGGAAAATTTACAAATATGTGGAAATTAAATAACATCCTAGAACAACCTTTGGGTCAAAGAAGAAATTAAAAAGGAAATTAGAAAATACTTCAAGACAAATGAAAACAAAAGCATAACATACCAAAACTTACGTGATGCAGCAAAAGAAATACTGAGGGAAGTTTACAGTAATAAATGCCTACATTAAAAAAGAAGATCTCAACTAAACAACCTACCCTTGAACCTCAAAGAGCTAATGAAGAACAAACTAAACCCAAAGTTAGCAGAAGAAAAATAATAGCAAAGATTACATAAGGAACAAGAAGTACAAAAACAATAGGAAATGTCAACAAAACTCTGAGTTGGATTTTTAAAATGATAAAATTGACAAATTCTTACCTAGATTAAATAAGAAAAAAAGACAGAAGACTCAAATAAATAAAATAAGAAATAAAACGTTGTAACTGATACCACAGAAATTAAAAATCATGAAACAGCTATGAACAATTTATCCCAACAAACAATATAGTCTACAACAAATGAATATATCTCTAGAGACATACAACCTATCTAGACTGAATCATGAAGAAAAGGAAATAAATCTGAACAGATCTATCAGTAATATGGTGATTGAATCTGTAATAAAGAAAATCCCAATAGAGAAAAGCCAGGAACAAATGGTTTCACTTATGAATTCTAGCAAACATTTAAAGAACATGTGGCAATCAGTTTTGAATTATTTCAAACAATTGAAGAGAAACACTTCCAAACTCATTTTATCAGATCAACATTACCATGATACCAAAGTCAGATGATACCACAAAAAAAAAAAAAAAAAAACTGCAGGTCAATGATTACTGATGCAAAAATTATCAATAAAGTACAAATAAGCTGAATCCAATCACACAATAAAAGGACCATATACCATGACAAAGTTTGTTTTTATTCCTGAGATGCAAGGATGGTTGACCACTCAAAAATTAATTAATATTATATAACACATTAAGGAATAGAGGGAAAATATCACATGATAATTTAAGTAGATGCAGACAAGCCATTTGGCAAAATTAAATTCCCTTTCATTATACAACACCCTCAATAAACTAGGAATAGCTGGCGCTGTGGCTCATGACTGTAATCCCAGCACTTTTTGAGGCTGAGGTGGGCAGATTGCTTTAGCTTGGGAGTTCAAGACCCAGCTGGGCCTGCAACTCTTAAGCTCAAGCGATCTGCTCACCTTTATTTTTGGTAGAGGTGGTGAAACACCATCTCTACCAAAAATAAAACAAATTAGGTAGGTGTAGTGGCATGCACCTGCGGTCCCAGCTACTCAGGAGGCTGACATAGGAAGATTGAGTCCAGGAGGGCTCAGGAGGCCGAGGTTGCAGTGAGCAGAGATCATGCCACCACACTCCAGCCTGAGTGACAGAGTGAGACCCTCATCCAAAACAAAATAGACTAGGAAGAAAAGTATCTCACCATAATAAAGACCACATATGACAAGCCCACAGCTAACATCATACCAACACACTCAATAGAAAAAATTGAAAGCTTTTTCTCTCCAATCCAGAACTTACCAAGAATGCCCACTGTCAACATTTCTATTCAACACAGTACTCGAATTTCTATGAGCAATTAGGCAAGGTAATACAATAAAAGGCATCCAAATGAAAAAGGAAAATGTTAAATTGTTTCTGTTTGCTGACAACATGATCTTATACAGAGAAAACGTGGAAGAATCCACCAAAAAAAAAAGTTAGAACTAATAAAAAACAATCCATAAAGTTATAGGATACCAATCAACACCTAAAAATTAATAGTGCTATTTTAATTAGAAATATAATCTAATTTATAATTTAATGTTGCTGTAAATGATACTATTTTTCTAAATTCCTGAAGAAATTAGAAAACTCTAATGAGGTGAAACACTTGTATGCTGAAAACTACAAAATATTTTGAAGGAAAATTTAAAATATTAAATTAATAAATATTAATACATTTTTAAATATTAATAAATTATTAATAAATATTTATTATTTATTAAGAATATTTAAGAAAATTAATAAATATTAAATATTAAAAGGAAAATATTAAATATTCAATTTAAAACAAATTGAAAGGCATCTCATCTTCATGAATGGAAAGAATTAATATTGCTAAAATGCCCATGCCTCTCAAAGCAATCTATATTCAATGTGGATTGAATTCTCTATTAAAATTCAAATTATAGTTTTTACAGAAATGCAAAAAGTAATCCTAAAATTCATATGAAACCACAAAAATACCACAAATAGCCATTTGTTCTTGGGCAAAAAGAACAAAGCAACAATAATCAACACATTCTGGTACTGACATAGATACGTAGATCAGTGGAAGAGAATAGAGAGCCTAGATATAAATCCATTCATTTATGGTCAATTAATTTTTGATACAGATGTGATATGTTATTTATTCAACCTGTTATATGATAGTATAGCTAGATGTAAAATATAAATTTACTACTTGATTATATATATATGAATTATTTCTTTTAGAAGAAATGGAATACCTTACCCTTTTTTAAAGTTCTTTTTCTAAACCAGACTCATCTGAAACCAGACATTTGTATTTGATGACATATCAAAGATGTGAATAGTGTTAAATGTAAAGTCAGCAGTTTAAAAAAAAAGTGTTCTTCTTAAGGCCATGGCTCCAAGCTCTTGCTCAAGCACTTGCCACTGCTGAACCCCTGAGGAAAAAATTTCTTACTAGGTTCTATCTCTAATCAAGGCAATCAAATCTCATTTTCCTAAAGTAGGCTGGACCTAGAGTTAGTCCAGGAAGGTATTATGGCCATTAGTTTATTAATTTAGCAAATAACTAGAATGCAACTATAATAATAAAGGCTACGATTGAAGCAAATCAGAAATACAATTGAGGTAACATAATGAACCCAGAAGACCTTACAATCTTTTCTGGATTCTAAAGAAACTAAAATTTAGGGTCAATTAATTGGCTATGTAGCTACTATAAATTAGGTCTATGTACATTACATTTACAAATATAGCTCTTTGTATTATATTTTTCTCATATTTAAACTCCTACTCTTTTCGAATGCTGTAAAGAAAAATATAGCTCAAAGTGGCATATCCACAAAAGCTCATTTTTAGCATGGAATTCTATGAAAAAAAGAAACACACAACTTGGTAATGGCATTTACCATTACAGCATAAAAAGCTTTTTGAGTTTGTGCATCATAATACATCCTTGACTCAGGTACCACACAAATCAGTTCATATAGAATTGTAATATTTTTCAGCACTTTGTATTCCTATGTCACTAGCTGAATTCTAAAAAGTTAAATCTAACCACAGTCTAAAGAATACACTAATATATCTTTCCTAAATTTGAATATGCAAATATACAATTTCATATTCTTATTTATTAAATTACTATTTTATTCAAAAAGGAAACATATATTTAGGGTAAAATTCATCTGTATTTGCAGTTGTCTTTCTTAAAAACTGACAGTATCATTTGTATCTTTGAATACTTGAAACCAACGCACTGTACATTGGAAGGAATCAATAAACATTTATTATCCTTCATGATGCTACCGCTGCTGATTGATTATAGGTGGCCTATGATGTAGTGTTTCTTTTATATGTGGTAGGCAGCTTCTGACATGATTCTCAGTGATCCCTATCTCCTGATATTCATATTCTATGTAAACCCCTCTCTTTGTGTATAGGCTGGTCCACCTAACTTTCTCCTAATGTATAGAGTATGGAAAAAGTGATGGGATGTCAATTCAGTTCAAATTATAAAAGATTGGTTATTTACTTGCTCACACTCTGACTTGCAAGCTGTCGTGCTATGAGCTGACGTATAGTGAAGCCCACAAGGCAATGAATTGAGGGAGACCTCCAATCAATAATCAGCAAAGAACTGCAGTCAACAGTCCAACAAACCACAAGAAGTGCCAATGGCCATGCAAGCAGAAATTTTCACAGTTGAGTCTTGATTACAGCTCTGTGACAGAGCCTAAAGCAGAGGATCATTGTAACTCATGTCTCAATTCCTGACCCACAGAAAACAGTAGATAGTAAATCTGTGTTATTTTAGACTACAAAGTTTTGGGACAATATATTATGCCACAATAGATAATCTTTCAGTGTAATCTTTATAGTATAGTAGAAGCTCCATAGCCCCATAGCATAACTGCATTACCAATTAAATATTTTGGTGGGGGCCAAAGTATTTTTAAAAATTAGAGCCAAAATAAGTTTTTTTAAATTTCAAATTTTATTTTAGACACTGGGAGTACATGTGCAGATTTGTTACATGGGAATATTGCATAATGCTGGGGTTTGGAGTACAAATCTCATCACCCTGGTAGTGACCATAGTACCCAATAAGTAGTTATTTTTTTAACCCACCCACGTCCCTCCATTTTCTAGTAGTCACCTGTGTCTTTTTTCCCATATTTATGTCCATGTGTGCTCAATGCTTAACTCCCACTTATAAGTAAAAACATGCAGTATTTGGTTTTATGTTCCTGCATTAATTTGCTTAGGATTATATCCTTCATCTGCATCCATGTTGTGCAAGGGACATGATTTTGTTGTTTTTCATTGCTGCATAGTATTCCATGGTATACATTTACACATTTTTCTTTTCCAATCTATCATTGATGGGCACTCAGGTTGATTCCATGTCTTTGTTATTATGAATAGCATAGCAATGTGCATACAAGTGCATGTGTCTTTCTGGTAGCCTGTTTTATTTTCTTTTGGGTATATATCCAGCAAAGGATCACTATTAAATTAATGTATATAAATAGTATACATATATACACACTAAAATGCACATGGGTTATTTTGTTTTAAATTAATCTCTAAAAAAATTGGAGATGAGGAACCACCTAAAAACAATCCAGAAATTCTACTCTCTTATTAAGCTGTTGTATGTTTTGAATTTTACTTTTTAAAGATTGCATGGAAAAATTTGAGCTAATACATTCCTACAGAAACTGTTCCAAAAAAATGAGGAGAGGCTTCTCCCCAACCCATTCTATGAAGTCAGCATTATCTTGATAACAAAACCTGTCAGAGACGCAACAAAAAAAAAGAAAACTTCAGGCCAGTATCCTTGATACACATCGATGTAAAAATTCTCAACAAAATAGTTGCAAAAAGCAAATCCACCATAATCAAGTAGGCTTCATTTCCAGGATGCAAGATTGGTCCAACATATGCAAATCAATAGATACAATTCATCACATAAACAGAACTAAAGGCAAAACCGCATGATCATCTCAATAGATGCAGAAAAAGTTTTTGATAAAACTAAACACCCCTTAATATTAAAAACTCTGAATGAACTAGGTATTGAAAGGATATACCTCAAAATAATAACAGCCACCTATGATAAACCCACAGCCAACATGATACTGATGTGAAAAAGCTGGAAGCATTCCCCCTTGCAAACTGGCACAGGACAAGGATCGTCTATCTCACCACTTCTATTCAACATAGTATTGGAAGTCCTGGCCAGAGCAATCAGGAAAGAGAAAGAAATAAACGGCATCCAAATACAAAGAGATAAAGTCAAGCTATCTCTGTTTGCAGATGACATGATTCTATATCTGGAAAACCCCATAGTCTCAGCCCAAAAGCTCTAGATGATAAACAACTTCAGCAAAGTTGCAGGATACAAAATCAATGTACAAAAACCACCAGCATTCCTATACACCAATAACAGCCCTACTGAGAGCCAAATCAGAAAGGCATCCCATTCACAATTGCCACAAACAGAATAAAATACCTAGGAATACAGTTAACCAGAGAAGTGAAATATCTCTACAATGAGAATTACAAAACACTGCTCAAAGAAGTCAGAGATGACACAAACATATGGAAAAACATCCCATGTTCATGGATAGGAAGAATCAATATAATTAAAATGGCTATACAACCCAAAGCAATGTACAGACTCAATGCTATTCCTATCAAACTACCAATGACATTCTTCACAGAACTGGAAAAAATATTTTAAAATTCATATGAAACCAAAAAATAAGACATACATGTGGCCAAAAAGCATATGAAAAAAAGCTCAATATCACTGATCATTTGGGAAATGAAAATCAGAATCACAATGAGATACCATCTCGTACCATTCAGAATGGCTATTATTAAAAAGTCAAAAAATAATAGATGCTGGTGAGGTTGCAGAGAAAAGGAAAAACTTATACAATGTTGGTAGGAGTGTAAATTGGTTTGACCATTGTGGAAAGCATCATGGTGATTCCCCAAAGAGCTAAAATCGGAAGTACTATTCAACCCAGCAATCTTATTACTGGGTATATACTCAGAGGAGTACAAATCATTCTACCATAAAGACACATGCATGTAAATGTTCACTGTAGCACCATCCACAATAGGAAAGACATGGAATCAACCTAAATGCCCAGCAATGATAGATTGGATAAAAAAAATATGGTACATATACACCATGGAATACTATGGAGCTGTAAAAAATAATGAGATCATATCTTTTACTGGAGCAGGGATGGAGGTGGAGGCTATTGTTTTTAGCAAACTAATGTAGAAACAGAAAAACAAATATTGCGTGTTCTCACTTATAAGCAGGAACCAAATCATAAGAATGTATGAATATAAAGAAGGAAACAACAGACACTGGGGTCTACTTGAGGGTAGGAGGAGAGGAACAGAAAAGATAACTATTGGGTACTAGGCTTAATACCTGGGCGATGAAATAATATATACAACAAACCTCCATGACACATGTTTAGCTATGTAGCAAACCTTCATGTGTACTCCCAAAACTGAAATAAATGTTAAAAAAAAAGAAAAAGAAATTAAGAACTACCTAGTGAACAGAGCTCTTCCACTTAAGGTGTGCTTGATCTTGTTCTTATGCATACAACAGTGGGAACTTTACTTGTGTACAAAACAGCAGAGCATATCTTAATATTATTGTGAAGAGTTTTCGTATTGTGTGACAAAACAAAACGGTATCAGGTTGTTTATTGCAGAATGCCCCCTTTAGGGTTTTAGCCAAAGCCTTCACATATTCATATATTCAAGTAGCATATTCAGCTTGGGAAGAAGGGAGTCTCCCTCTAGCTGGCTGCTGCCTTTTTATGCCTTCTAATGACAGTTGAAAAAAATGTTTTGTTTTAGAACTTCTCTCCTCCATAACACATACTTACGTTTTTCTGTTTTTTTCTTCTCTCTTGGTAATAAATGAAGTTGGGTATTTTTAAAATACATTTCCTCTTTCATATATCTTTGAATACATAGCTTTATAATAATCTTATTTAAAATGAATACATTATAATATTTAGCTCCTTATTTTTCCATGCACTTACCTCTCTTAATTTCCTGTTTTCTCTTTTCTATCTGCTTTTTTATTTCCCTTCAATGTTCACCTTACTGATCAAAAGCATTTTCAGTCAAATACAGATGAGCAAAAAGACAGAGTAACATTTTAAAACAGTTACTTGCCAGATTAGAAACCCCATTTTATAGAGCAGACATTTCCTGTTTCTCAACTCTTAAAGAACCAGGCCAGTCTGATTAAACTAAATTAGAGATAGAGATACCTTTTCTCAAGACCAAGTCAGAAAATCAACAATTTAGTATCATGGAGCTCTTAAGGTCCTATGTATTGGAGGTATTGCTTTCTCCTAGCATCATTTATCTGGTAAAAGGCTATGAATGTTCATAAGAGACAGTAACAACTGGACTAAACTAACAAGACGATAGATGGTGTTATATTCACATAAAGTGATTCCCTTGAGTAGATGATAGCTGAAATACTATAATATTCCACATCAAACCATGCAAGCAATTAGGTGTCAATGGAAAACATTTTTATATAATCTGACCCCTTATCATAATGGTTCACTACTTCTCTATTATAAAATTGTCAACATTTTCCTATTTATAAGAATGCATTTTGGCATTTATTTATTATAACAAGTTAAACAGAAAATAATTTAAATTTAAGAGTTGATATTTTCACACCTTTGAATAACCCAAGATACATTAGGATTGTTCAAAATAGGGGTTGGAAAACGCTTTATCTCAACTTTCAATATATTTATTGGACTTTTGATTGATTTACAAAACATACTCATCTCTCAAGCTTAACTCTGGGCCAAGTACCGATGGTTTCAATTTTTATTTCTCTAATGACTGATAATGTTGAATATCTTATCATGTGCTTATTTGTCATTCATATATCATCTTCGATGAAATGTTTGTTTAAAGCTTTTCCTCACTTCTTATTGGGTTGTTTGTTTTCTTAGTATTGAATTTTGAGAGTTCTTTTTAAATTCTGGGGATAAATCATTTGTTAGAATCTGCAAATATTTTCTCCTAGTTCATGGCTTATATTTTTATTTGTTTAATGATATCTACTTAAAAATAGACATTCTTAGCTTTGGTGAAGTTTTATACTTAGGTTTATGATGCATTTTGATATTCTAAGAAAAAAATTATTTATAGAATGTATTTAATATTACTCGGAAAATGCAAGTGACTCTTGTTGTTGGGACACTGAGTATACAACAAAAGAGATCAGTACACATGGGGAAAAATTGGGAAAATGTCCATGCAGGGGGAGTTGGAACAAATCTTGAAGGATGAGGGGAATTTGGATTGTGAGGAACAGAAAAGGCCTCCCTGACAAAATAGTGTCAAGAAATGCAAAGAAATGGAAGATTTATTTTCATCGCAGGAATAGAGTTGAAAGCCAAGGGCTGGATGGGCTCATTTTAGTAATCACAGGGAGAGAAAGTTTATTTAATAATATCTCATCTCATATATAAAGGCCTTTCCTTGATAAAGCCCTTTCATACTGGTAGATCATCTTATTTTCACAAGTAGTTGAGTTGGGCAAGTGATATCACCGATTAACAGAGAATGGCTAAAGACCCAGATTTTATAAATTGCTGATTTCTTGTAATATAATTAATTCATTAATTATTTCAATTAATTCATTGAGGCTCAGTGATATGTGACACATATGTGTGTCATGTGAATGTCCTATGTATTGGAGGTATTGCTTTCTCCTAGCATCATTTATCTGGTAAAAGGCTATGAATGTTCATAAGAGACAGTAACAACTGGACTAAACTAACAAGACGATAGATGGTGTGATAGATGTGAAGACACATATCTATTGTCTTTATGTTCTTTTGTCCAGATGTCAGTGCTAGAGTACAAAGTCTAGCCATACACAGGAACTGTAAGTTAAATTGGGATATATCATAGTTATTAAAAATTGTTTGTTTTCTATTGATTTCTCTAACTGCACTGCATGGGAAACATGTTTTATACCTAACTTCAAATTACTTCATATATAACATTAAATAAGACCCAACTTCTTGTCTTACGTTTTCTGAATCTTACCATAAAGAAAATAGACCAATTGCTTACATTTAATTTATTGAACTCAATTCAAGTTGCACATGCAAACTGAAATAACATTTGTAAATGGATACTTTACAGGGTTTCAAATGCTTTCTTACGAGTGAAACTACATTAAATAAAGATAATGCTTGTTCTTCAACAGTCATTGATAATTACTTTTCCTTTGGCATAGTGTTTCTGCTAGCTGTTTCCTTTCACTGAATAGCCAATAAAAAGGGAAAAACTAAAGCTCTTAGTCACTAAGTATCAATAAATCAATATGAAGATATCTTTTGTCAGACTAATGTGAAATGAATTAAAACTAAATGAAGACTTTATTATGTGAGTGAATATATCCATGTGTATCCAGCAAAATTCAGAGAAGACATAGTTCAAACATAACTATCATTTCTTGTTATTTCCATTTGAGTTATTGTAGGTGACTTATTGATTGATTGAAGTGGTGAAGAATATTAAAATCACTAGCAAAACATAGCTAAACAAATGTTTTACATGTTTAGTAAAAGATGTATTAATCTAATCACACAGGAGCTATCACTGTTACAATTAACCCTGGAGCTGTAAAATGAGCTATAAAATGGATTTAATTTTATAATATTACAAGTTCTTTCATTATGGCTAAGATTAACTAGATAGCCTGATAAAGGTCTATTGTTTTTAGTGATGCAGCTATGTTGCAGACAGGAAACTTTTTGGTAATTATAGCTGACTTACTGGAAATAAAAGTGCAGAGAAAGGGCACCTCTGCACAATTATAAGTAATGGAAAGATGAATGGTTTGAACAAGGTAATGATTCTTCTTGAAGAAGAATCTCATAGTCGGTACATGATAGAAAGGGTTAAGTCCTAAGTAAGTTAGAGGCTTTAATGGTAGAATAAAGTTATAATTCATTTTGTCCAATTGAGTGATTATCTAGAGCCCTGTTTCAGCTGATATTTTTCTCTGGTGTTCTCTACAAGATACGATAATTTGCCCTCGTGATATAACATGCAAATGCGAAGTTTATATGCATTATGTTGCAGCTCTTTGAGATTTAGGCCTTCATTGTTGGCTTTCCTTAATTAACTATATGTGTCTTTAGGTCTTCTAGTGATCAAATCTGTATTTCTTCTCTGTTAGCATTTTTCTCTGTACAAACAGGGTTTATAATAGTGAAGTGTTGGCCGGGCACGGTGGCTCACGCCTGTAATCCCAGCACTTTGAGAGGCCGAGGTGGGCGGATCATGAGGTCAGGAGATCGAGACCATCTTGGCTAACACGGTGAAGCCCCATCTCTACTAAAAATACAAAAAGTTAGCCAGGCGTGGTGGCGGGCGCCTGTAGTCCCAGCTACTAGGGAGGCTGAGGCAGGAGAATGGCATGAACCTGGGAGGCGGAGCTTGCAGTGAGCCGAGATTCTGCCACTGAACTCCAGCTTGGGCGACAGAGCAAGACTCCGTCTCAAAAGAAAAAAAAATAGTGAAGTGTTGAGTGATATGTAAACCTCTCCGGGCTACTGTGTGCTATAAACAGCATGATAAACAACTTTCCTAAATGATATTATCACAGCTGAACTAGAAATAACATCTTCCCTCTTGGCCTTTCACAAGCTTCAAATCTGTGCCTTTAAAGTAATGTCATTAAATCTACTGGTTTTCTTTAGAAAATTTAGGTAGCATCGTTTAATTGATCCTTCTGTCATAAACCACTGATAAATGATTTCAATCATTTTGGGAAATGGCTTATGTTTCAATATAATAATTCTCACAGCAACTCACAGTCTTGGCATCCCATGTTTTACCTAAAAATAAGGAAATGCTCTCTACACACAGAATTGTGACACCTATGTGTTTGCTAAAGAAGTCCACTTATTTCAAGTAAGAGAAATTTTACATGTATTCTCAACAAGGGTCTCACAGGCTATTTATATTCTTAGCATCTTAACACATGGAAACAAGAAATCATATGGTACCTAATACTATTGAAAACATTGTTTCAGGACTTATAAGATACAGCTAAAATAATGGTTGTGAATGGGACTTGAACCAGACTTGCATCCCAGGGATGAAGCTGACTTGATCGTGGTGGATAAGCTTTTTGATGTGCTGCTGGATTCAGTTTCCCAGTATTTTATTGAGGATTTTCGCATCGATATTTATCAGGGATATTGGTCTAAAATTCTCTTTTTTTGTTGTGTCTCTGCCAGGCTTTGGTATCAGGATGATGCTGGCCTCATAAAATGAGTTAGGGAGTATTCTCTCTTTTTCTATTGATTGGAATAGTTTCAGAAGGAATGTAACAGCTCCTCTTTGTACCTCTGGTAGAATTCGGCTATGAATCTGTCTGGTCCTGAACTTTTTTTGGTTGGTAGAATATTAATTCTGTGTAGCCAACAGACACATGAAAAAATGCTCATCATTGCTGGTCATCAGAGAAATGCAAATCAAAACCACAATGTCATACCATCTCACTCCAGTTAGAATGGCCATCATTAAAAAGTCAGGAAACAACAGATGCAGGAGAGGATGTGGAGAAATAGGAACACTTTTACACTGTTGGTGGGAGGGTAAGTTAGTTCAACCATTGTGGAAGACAGTGTGGCCATTCCTCAAGGATTTAGAACTAGA
Source organism: Symphalangus syndactylus (assembly GCF_028878055.3). Taxonomy (NCBI): domain Eukaryota; kingdom Metazoa; phylum Chordata; class Mammalia; order Primates; family Hylobatidae; genus Symphalangus; species Symphalangus syndactylus. The sequence continues at coordinate 62,786,028 of NC_072426.2, forward strand.
ATTACCATTTGACCCAGCAATCCCATTACTGGGTATATACCCAAATGATTACAAATCCTGCTACTATAAAGACACATGCACATGTGTGTTTATTGTGGCACTCTTCACAATAGCAAAGACTTGGAACCAACCCAAATGTCCACCAACGATAGACTGGATTAAGAAAATATGGCACATATACACCATGGAATACTATGCAGCCATAAAAAAGGATGAACTCATATTCTTTGCAGGGACATGGATGAAGCTGGAAACCATCATTCTCAGCAAACTATCACAAGGACAGAAACCAAACACTGCATGTTCTTACTCATAGGTGGGAATTGAACAATGAGATCACTTGGACACAGGGTGGGGAACATCACACACCAGGGCCTGTCAGGGGGTGGGGTGCTGGGGGAGGGATAGCATTAGGAGAAATATCTAATGTAAATTATGAGTTGATGGGTGCATCAAACCAACATGGCACATGTATACCTAAATATCAAACCTGCACATTGTGCACATGTACCCTAGAACTTAAAGTATAATAATGATATAATAATAAAAACATGTAGCCTGCAAGCATAAAAAAAAGAAAAAATATTTCTAGTGGAATCAAAATCCTATAGAAATGTGATACTAACCATTATCAATTTTAAAAATACATGGCTAAGCTCTCATTTAACAGAAATATTAAATCATTTCCTTTTTCTCCTTGAACTCATCTTTCTGTTCCACTTTGCAACAACATTTTATTCTTACAAAAGCCTTCTAATAATCATTTTATCATGCTTTGCTGATACAATTAGGTATATATATATATATATAGAAATATTAACTTATTAAAATATTATATTATTAAATTCTAAGTATTAACAAATGTCTTCAGCATAGACTTATTACAATTATCATTAGTTAGTAGCTGACAGTCAAAATAAAATATAGATTATAAATATTAATAAATACTAAACAAAAGTCAAATTATATTAAAATTTATTTTTATTAAAATGAATGGGGCACCTCCCAATTAGTTAATATCTCTGCTTTTGGATATATTTATTTAATATATTTTATTTATATTTATGTTTTATATATTTATTTATATATTTAATGTCTGTTTATGTATATATTTATTTTTTAGAGTTAATACTGTTTTATTTTGTTTATTTTTTCAACTTTTATTTTAGATTCAGTGGGCACATGTGTGTGATGCTAAGCTTTGGGGTATGATTGAATCCATCACCCAGGTAGTGAACATAGTATCCAATAGGTAGTTTTTTCAACCCCTGCTACCTTCCCTCCTTCCCTCTTCTTGTATTACCCAGTGTCTATTTTTCCCATCTTTATGTCCATGTGTACCCAACGTTTAGCTCCCACTTATAAGTCAGAACATGCATTATATGGTTTTCTCTTTCTGCATTAATTTGTTTAGGATAATGGCCTCCTGCTGCATTGATATTGCTGCAAAGGATCTGATTTTGTTCTTTCTTATGGCTATGTAGTATTCTACTGTATATATGTCCCACATTTTCTTTATCCTATCCACCATTGATAGCCACCTAGGTTGATTCCATGTCTTTGCTATTGTGAATAGTGCTGCGAGGAACATACGAGTACATGTGTATTTTTGGTAGAATTATTTATTTTTCTTTGGGTATATATCTAGTAATGGGATATTAGTAATCTAGCAATACCTGTGGAATTATAGTTCTAATTTTTAGTTTTTTGGGAAATCACCAAACTGCTTTCCACAGTGCCTGAACTAATTTAAATTTTCACCAACAGTGTATGAGTTGCTTTTTCTCCACAAACTTGCCAACATCTATTATGTTTTGAATGTTTGTTTTTAAATACTACTTTGTGCAAGATTGAGACAGAATTCAGCATCCAACTTATTCACTTTCACATTTATAGATGCAAATTCTGAGAAATCTAATGCATATTATTCAGTAGATAGAAATGTCAGAAATGTATTACCAATGTCACTATATTGTTGGAACTCCTACAAGGAAATATGTGTAAAATTATTCATAACAATCTATAATTAAAGATATTTTAAGCCTCTCCATCAATTGACAATGCTAACATCCTCCTTTAATCTCGTAGAATGCAAAGCATTGAAAACCTTACTTGCAGACACATTTGCTTCTCATTTAAGTCCCTCACTTTCACTATTTCAAGAAAGTCCACCAGAGAGGTTTACTGAGACTTGTCAAAAAACCATTAATTACTCCTCTCAGTAGTTCACTAAAGGACACCTTAGTTTTTAGCTAAAAAAAAAAAATATATGAATCTAGGGTAAGAAAAAAATATTTTTGGAATTTTTGTATTATTACTTTCCCCATTGGTTGTGAATATCTATGCAGATAGGATTGTATGCACATAAATCTATCATAAATTGAAAATGCCATGTCAAAAATGCACATAATATGTTTAACCACCAAATATCATAGCTTAGTCCAACCTACCTTAAGCATGCTCAGAATATTTACCTTAGCCTACAATTGGGCAAGATCATCTGGCAGCACAGCACACTACAGAATCTCAGCTGTTTACCCTTTGATCACTCGCATGGCTGACTGGCAGCTGCAAGCATGGCAAGAGGGTATCTTATATTACATTACCAAATTGGAAAAAGATCAAAATTCAAAAAAGTTTAGTTTCTATTGAATGCATATCACTTTTGCACCACTATAAAGTCAAAAAAATTGTTAAGTCAAACCTTTGTAAATCCAGGACCATTTGTAGATTAATTTCAGATTTCAAATTCATAATCATTTCAAAGTGCATTAAAAAGACATGACGTAAGAAATAGACACTTGACAAATGTTATAGAAAAATACTAGTAATATCACTTTGAAAGTTTTAAGTTTATAGTTATATTCAACAGAATTAGAGAAGCATAAGAACATACGAGAAAAAAGAATTGATCTTAATTCAGTAAAACTGATTATATAAATTTTAAGACCTGTTAGATTGCATTTTGGGGACATATTGTCCTATGGCTATAAATAAGCAGATTCTTGCTCTTAAAAGTGTAGTTTAATATACTTTCTTGAAATTAACAAATCAGGGAGAGAGAGAAAGACTGAGAGCAGAATTTTTGCTGCTAGTAAGTAATGACTATAGGTTAGTTTATTATTTACAGTAAACTTCAAACATCTTCCTTTTAAGGAACATTAAACCTAAAAAATAATGTGTATATTTATAAATGATAAGGTACTTGAAGGGTAAAAGACAGTAAGCAGCAACCAAATAAAGAGTGAATACAGATTGATGGTATGTGTAAGTATTTGGCAAAAGTTATCAAGAATGTTTTTCTATGAACAGAAATAAATGCTCAAGAAAATTTAAAACACTCACTTATCTGTGAAACATGTTCCATTAAGTTAAAAATATAAGACCCATCTGTCAAAGATGAATGTAAAATTTTCAACTCACCTTCCTTGAAATCATACAAACTATGCAACTAAGAATCACAACATAGGCCAATACATGGAAAAATGTCTCATCAAATTCTTTATCAGAACCCAGAATAAATGCTGAAAATGGAAAAGGACACATGCCATAGAATACTGAAATTGACCTTTAGTCCTTTTACACATTTTACACAGATTAGTTCTAAATGATACATAGATGACTGATAGAATTATAGACACATAAATAAAAAGATAGATAGCTAGCTAGACAGGCAGATATAAATAAACAGACACAAGTAATTATTTTTATTGAAGATCTCTCTTGGACTCTCAGGATACTTTCTCAGGAACTCTGCATTCTTTTACCATAGCTGGGGCATGGAAGAGGCGAGATCACTAAGTGAAAGTTGCCATTATGGCTGTACAATATATTTGATTTCAGCATATCTCAACATGAAACCAGATATTTTTTTTCTAATGTCACAATTTAGCCTTGACAGACATGGGCATGAGATACAGAAAGATATAAATAATGCCTTGAATAAAGAAGATTCTGCCAAGTACCCATATATTGATTTATATTTTCTTATAACTCTTACCAGTGTACCTTCTTAAGGTTCAGCAGGGATGAGAAATACACCTTTCTTTGTAGGGTGCGAAAAGAATAATTGTGTAAAACAGTGTAGAAAGAAGAACCTGTAAGATGCTTCAGTTACGGGCTTGTTCTACAATGGATGGATTTTAGAAGAAAAGAGTGCCTATGGAAGGGGAGGAGCTAAAAACTGACTCCGCCAGTACTATCCACATCCTCATAGCACTTAGGAATTTTTCATAAATACGAGTAACCCAGTTTAAATGCGGTGGAGTAGCTAAGCACTGGCAGACTCTCAAATAAACAGTTTCCAATAAGATCTCTGCCCTTTTAACATGACTTCAAATGGGACCCACTGTATACATATCTCAACATTTTCAGGTACTATCAAGGGAAATTTTTACATTTTACATTAATCTATATTAGATTTAATATAACCCATTAGCATTTTTTAATATTGTTTGCTAAATTTTATCTTGTATTTTATTAAAACTCTTAGTCCTTTTTAAAATTAACTCCTCCTTAGTTCGGAAGATAAATGAATGAAAGAAATAGAATAGTTTTCAAAGTGATCAGTAAATATAAGTGAGGTTTGTATTCCTTTTTATCCTTCTAGACAGTGAACTGAACTTATTTGGAAGCTCAGTGGAAAGAGAAAGTTTCCTGAAACAAACAAGGTTTAGGAGCCCTCTATAATCCCTCTCCATCTTGGAATCCAAATGACAAAGATCAAAACTAGCATTTGGAAAAAGAAATAAAATGTACTCCTCTTACATATGAGAAGGGGAAGTAACTGATATGTAGAGAGAAGTGTATTCGAGCCAGAGCGCGTATTTGTGAGAGGATTATTTTGGATGGTACGTGTATACAAATTCAGCAACCTTTATTGCATGGATTTAAAAACAAAAATCACCCACTGATATATTTGTTAAACTATACAATTCCTGGATCTGTAACAACCTTTTTAAAACTATTCATACAGTTGTTGGAATTTACTAAGCTTTGTAACTAAGCCTGATTTAGTGTAGTCTCTGTTATAAAATGATCACCTCAATTATGCAAATGCTTTTTTCGAGCAATTGTAAGTACTTACCCAAAGCATTTTTTTTTTTTTTTTTTTTGAGACGGAGTCTCACTCCGTCGCCCAGGCTGTAGTGCAGTGGCGCAATCTCTACTCACCGCAAGCTCCACCTCCTTGGTTCACGCCATTCTCCTGCCTCAGCCTCCCGAGTAGCTGGGACTACAGGCGCCTGCCACTAGGCCCAGCTAATTTCTATTTTTTTTTTTTTTTTTTTTTTTTTTTGTATTTTTAGTGGAGATGGAGTATCACCGTGTTAGCTAGGATGGTCTCGATCTACTGACCTCGTGATCCACCTGCCTCGGCCTCCCAAAGTGCTGGGATTACAGGCGTGAGCCACCAGCGAACCCAAAGCATTTTTTAAAGGTACATTCCACTTTCTAAAAAAATAATCACAGTGGCAGCTCCTTATTAAGCATACAACTTAGTTTACATATATAGTTCAATATATCACAAAATGTGTATGTGAAAACACTTATTTTCTTTTTATTTTCGGAGATGGGGTCTCACTATGTTGCCCAGCCTCAAACCCCTGGATTCAATCCAGGCCTCAAACTCCTGGATTCAAGCAATCCTTCTGCCTCAGCCTCCTGAGTAGCTACTGGCATGAGCCACTACACCCACATTGAAAATACTTTTTTCTGCAAACACACACACACACACACACACACACAGCTTGTTTAAGACTTATTGACTATTCACATCATTTTGCCTAATTGCTCTCCAAAGTCATTCTAATAATTTAAGCTCTGTAGGTGTTCTCATTTTCCCACATTGTCAACACTTGGTGTTAGCAGACTTAGTATTTTTTATCTGAGTAGTGAAATTATACGTTGTGATTATTTTAATATTAATTGATTTAGTTACTGTTAAGGTTGATAATATATTTTATCTTCCTGTCCATCTGATTTTCTCCTCTCTGAATTTCCTGTTTATATTCTCCTCATATTTTCTATGAGTTGTTCAACCTAGCGATTTGTAGAAGTTCTGTGTCTATTCTGGATATTAATTCTTTCTTATTTTATATGGGATGCGAATATCACATCAGTCCACAGATTTTCATTTTGTTTAATTGCTTTTCTATGAATGGTTTTAATTAGGCAGCAGCAATCTTCATTACTTTTTTTCTTTTAGTTTGTATTTTTTATAAGAAATTGTTTTGTACTCTGAAGTCTTAATCATATTTATCTATGGTTCTTCTAACTACTTTAAAAATTTTGGGTTTTGTTTAGGTATTTTGTCCATTTGAAATTAATTTTCTGAATAGCGTGTGATTTAGTTATGTGGTTTTATCTTTCTCATGTGATTAACTGATGTATCATTCATTGAATCTATTCTCCACTTATTTGTAATATCACCTCTGCCATGTATCATGTTCACATATGCACATGAGTTAGTTTCAAGGCTCTGTTTTACTAAGTTTTTGTCTATGCCTATGCCAATATCATATTATCTTAATTACTATAGTTTTATAGTAGATTGATAAAGATATTGCCTATACTTTGTGCCCAAAGTTTTAAAGTTTTTCTTTTGATAGTTAAATCATTCATCTTCCTGGAATTGAAAATTGAGGTTTATTTATAGTATAAGAAGACTTTTTTAATATCTTAAAATGAAGTTTCATAATTTTTGTAATACATATTTTACAGACACATATATATGTATATGTATATGTATGTATGTACATACGAATATAAGACTTGTTCCTAAGGTTTTTCTGCTCATAAATAAATACACAGGGAAAAGGGAAAGCTCTTTCTAATAATAGAATGATATTATCATTCTATAAAGCTGTATCAGCTTTTTGTCAGTTAAAATTTGCTTATTGTATTTTTTCTTCTTATCATCATCAGCACTGTATATTACATAACTGGATGAGACTTTTTCCCTTCCACCTGACATTCACTTTTTAAAATAAAATATCCATTATGTTCACAATTATGATTATTGATAAATTTGGAAAAAATTCCACCATGTGATTTTATGCTTTCTAATTAATAAGCTTTTTTATTAATGCACAAATCTTTTTTAATCTTCTACTCATCACGTTTCTATTTAATTAATAAAGTATTCTTACATCCTTTTACTCTACTTGTATTTTTAATTTTTAGACATTTCCCTATATTTTTAACATGCACACTTGTCTCAGCAAAGCCCAGGTTTGAACAGTGCTATTTCTCTTCTCCTGAATAACACAAAGGCCCTAAGTGCCCTATTCACAATAAACCACCCATTTTACACTTTAATATTTTATAGTATTGGTTGTTATTGCTTTAGATAATCAATATCCATTTATATAAATCTCGAGTTTCATCAGTTTTATTACTCACGAAGGCGTTTCATATTCTACTCCTTCTTTCTAGGAGTTTTCTCCCTCCTGAGGTATACCTTTTAGTTATACTTCTAATAAATGTTGGAGAGTAGTACGTTCTCTTTTTCCCAGATTCAAAATAATTTTATTTTGCTCTCACTCTTGAATAATAGTTCAGATTGGCTGAGTATGCTAACAGTTGTTTCCCTTTTTAGCACTTGGAAAATCCAATTATTATTAATATTTTTCAGTGTTAAGTTTTGCTGCTGAGAATTCTGCTGCTATTCTAATTGTCATCCCTTTGTAGTTTATCTCTCTTCTGTTCCTTTTAAAAACCTATTTGTTTTTAATGTTCTGCAAACATGTATGTCACAGATGGGGATTTACTTATATCTATCCAATATTAGTCTTATTGTCCTTTTTGAATCCATGACTGATGAATCCAATGTCTTTAGTAAATTTTGGAAAGTTGTCAGTCATTTTCAAATATTGTCTCTTCCCTTTTATTGCTATTTTTTCTGTTCTCTGATACTAGCAGTACTACATGTACTGTCTTTTTTGTACCACTAGTATCAGTATTATTTTATCTCCCTTTTCTTCTATACTCCCTTTTAAACTTTTCCTTTATCTCTCTTTGCTACAATGTCAGTTGCCTTCTCAAATCACTCATTCATTTTCCTAATTCATTCTTCAGATGGTTCTGATCCCTTGTTAAGACTTTTCATTAGTATTTTTATCTCACTGAGTAACATGTTTTATTTCTAGAAGTTCTCTTTCCTTTCTCCACCCAAATCTTTTTCATAATGTCTCCATTTTTTTACGGAAATCTTTTATATCTATCCTAAATTATGTAAGACATTTCCAGAACAATTTTACTTTGCTTCTGCCAGGCATCACTATCCAGAGAGCATTTCTTGAGTATTTTTGTACATGTTTTAATTTGGAACCATGTGGTAGTGTAAAATCAAAGAATGTGGGGGTATAAATTCTCATTGAAGAACTTTTTCTGTCACCATAATCTGTTATAATTTTCCTTTTTACTACACTGGCCATATATTTTCTAGCCCTCCTTTTCAGTGTCTTTGCAGCTGCTTGATGCTCTCAATTTTATGAAGGGGTTTCAGTTACATATTCTTATGCTGCGGCAACTCCACGTACTCTCTTTTCCTTGGCTGAGTATGAAAATCCAAGGCTCTTTCTCATTGATAACGCTACATATCCCTACCCCACCACCAGGCGGCAGCATTAACATCAGCTCAAGTGCTTGTACTTCGGATTGCAGTTTCTTCAAAATTTGGAATGAGGATATTTTGTTTTCTATAGCTCAGGTATATGATTAAAATAAATCAACTATATATTTCATTCACTTTACATATTTAAAGTGAGGTAAATATATCTTATGTAAGCCTGCTTTTTTTTTTTTATTGCTTGTTTTGTATTAGTTTTTCTCAGGGATTTTCCCTATTTAGGTGTTGTGCTCATGGGTGCTACACACATATGCACATCCAGCTCACTAGAAATTCATTTAGGATGAATACGTGGGTCAGAAATTGACCTCAGAAAGGGGACACACACCTCCTGTTCCAGAGAGGCAGAAAGAGGCTTTTTTCCTTCAACAATTGGCATGAATAACAAGGGTGTATTATGGTTACCTTCAGAACAGAAAATCAGTCAATCAACCCACACATTTATTGAGTGTTCAACTTCAAATAAATCCCAACTTTAGAAACAGTGTTCATGAATTCCTAATACATCACTCTTCTTGCAATTTGTATATAAATTTATAGGCTAAAAGATTTTTTACAAATGATATTTTCTCATGAATATGGTCATTGTTTTTCCCTTAACTTGTCTGAACTTATATGGTGTTTATCAAAGAGATCACATTCACAGTAATATGTTTTTGATTTTTAAGCTCTTATTTCTAAATGGAAAATCAGAAAATATTTAGCCTAAAGCACAGTCTTTTGGTGGCAAGTTGTACTATTTTGTCTTAATCCAGAAAAATATAAAGCCCAGTATGCAGCATAGGTTATACTGAAAATATAAATAGCTTTTAGAAGAACTGCTAACAAGCAAATTAGCTACAGAATGGAATGGCAGCAGATCAATAATGACAGTAAAACTACAGAGTTCTTGCTGATCTCATATTTTCTGTGAATGCAAACTGTAAAAGAGGTCCCCAAAGGCCTCCAACAATAACCTACAAAGAATGAGACACAAAGGGTATTGAGCATAAAGATAGTTCAATTTCCCAAGACGGCCAGCTCTTGTCACATCAAACCACCTATTAGTCACAAACTCATACAACTAAGAATTCTCTGGCCTCCTGAGATTGCCTGTCATCTTGAAGGAGATAATACCAATGAAAGGCACCAGCTTCTTCTGTAACATGTTTAGTTTAGTGTTTTCAATACATCAAGCTATTTATGATGTTGCTATTACATATAAATAAGGCTCTATATTTTTAGATTGGAAAATGACACTAAGGTACTGGTAAATGGAAAAGAAAAGGTAAACAAAATAAATGTGAAAATAATGTAACATGCCAAAACCAAAAAGCATCCTTATATTATTTCATATATCTTTATATTATTTAGAATTACCTCCAAAAGGTATTAATCAAAAAATAAGATAAAATCTGTCAGAAATTTAAAAGTTTAGAATGTATAAAGTAACTAAAAAGTAGTCTAATCCTCTTGTTTAACAGCATAAAACATGAGGTTCCTGTAGTCCCAGCTACTTGGGAATCTGAGGCAGGAGAATCGCTTGGACCCAGGAGGCGGAGGTTGAAGTGAGCTGAAATCATGCCACTACACTCCAGCCTGGGCGACAGAGTGAGACTCCATCTCAAAAAAAAAAAAAAAAAAAAAAAAAAAGAGGCTCAATGAATTTCGGTAAGATAGATATGGAGACATAGTAGGTTACTAGTAATAGAGGAATAGAACTCTCAAGTCAATGTTTGAACACCTTTTAGAACTATTTAATGTATGCATAATACTAAAACATTTATAATAAATATTTCTGATAAATCATTACACATATATAGCCGATATGATGCAATAGGTAAAGCAACAAACTTGTTTGTGAATCATCATCTTTCCAGAGAGTATTGAGTAGCTGTGACGTGCCAGGTTGTGAACTAATGCTGGAGTTCTAAACATGATACCTTTCCTCAAGAATTACCTTAATGGGAGAATGCAAATAGGTGTTTCAACTTGGAAAATAATTGCTGAGTTTGGTGATGGCAGAATAAACAAGGTACTACGTGAGTGCAGAGGAGGGACATGTAAATTGCACGTTGAAAGGATTCTAGAAGGACTTCTTAGAGAAGAAAATGCTTGAGTTAAGATTGAAAAATTACAAGACAGAGCTAGGTGGAAAGTAAAGGGGCTAAGATTACTCTTAACAAGAGACAACTGAAGTGAAAAGAGAGACACTGGAGAAGCTGGGTGGGGCATGGTGGCAGGAGAGGTTACAGAAGAAAAGGCCTCGTGCACTAGGCTTAGTATGTTCAGGATTTTTCTCTGTGATACGAAAATAACTTAAGATATTTAGTGAAAAGATCACTGGGTAAGAAGCATGGAAAGTAGACTGAAGGACAGGGAAACTAGAAGCTGGGAGAAACTGTGAAAGGTTAATGAAAGAAGCCTGAGGCACTGGCAATGAGTAGGATGAAAAGAAAGGAATGGATTAAAAAGGGGATATGCAGAAAGTGCGGTCTAACAACTTGGTTGCTAATGAGGTATGAGCAAGATGTCTACAATGCTACCCAGATTTCTTTCTTGGTGTCTCAATACATAAGGAAATACAACTTTAAAGATGGTTTAACAGGGGAAACAGAGGGAATTTTGAAATTAATTATGGTTGTATTGCATTTGAGATGGCAATAGGACATCTAAGTGGAAATGTTTAGTAACCAACGACATACAGAATTTAGATACCAAAGATTTGGAAGTCCTCAGTGCATAGGAGGAGTCGAGGTAATATACCTAGGTTAAGAGAGCATACAAGGTTAAGAAAGTGAAGGTTCAAGAAGGAATCTTTAGGGTATTCAAACTCTTAGGGGAAAGTAGAGAAAAGAGGACTCAGAATGGTGAAGTGACTGGAAAAGCAGGAGATAGATAAAAAAAAGATTTGTATTGTAGAAGCCAAGGCAGAAGATAATTTTTCAAAGGAGGAAGCAGTCACTGACCTCAATGCTGTAGAAAGGTCAAGTAAGAGAATATAAAAATATTCAATAAATTATTTTAATTAGAAAGCCATTGACTTAGGAAGAATTTTAGTATAGTCTTTAGATGAAGATGATTAAATTAAGGAATAAATAGGAAATGAAGAATTGGAGATAACATGTATAGATTTCATTTCCAGGAGGCTTATGTGTGAGTTAGTATTCTAATAATTATTATAATACAGTTAAGCCTTTTGAGTGCTTACCATGTGCCAGGCTCTGGGCTAAGTGCTCTGTAGTAACTAAGCCATTGAATCATTACAACTCTATATAATAAATATTATCATCACTTTGCAGTGATAAAACTGATAAAGTAATAAAGGACTTCTTTAAAGATTAAGTAATTTGTCTGAAATCCCACAGTTAATAAGTCAGATGTTCTCATCTACTATTCTGATGCCCACAAACAGACAGAGAAATTTAGAGCTAGAAGTAGAGAGAAACAACAGATTGAGGCAAGACATTTTTCTTTAATATGTGAGAGAAGAGACTGATCACTATTATATTAATGAAAAGGACCAGGGCCAATAGAAAAGCTTAAAAATAGGAGAGGAGTTTGAGGGAAGATTAGTGGTTATAGGGTCTATTACATGGGTGGAGAGGCTACGTTTATACTGTACAAGAAATCAAATTTCATTTTCTGTGGCAGAAGGACTAAAAGAGATATGCAATTATAATTAATTAACATCTTAAAACTTCCATTTTCTTTAAAAAGGTGGGGGGTGGCAATAATTGCTCTACAAATTTTATTTTGATTTAATGAGTAAAAATAAGAAACATTGAAGCCTTTATTTTTAAATTTTTAATTTGTGTAGGTACATAGTAGATGTCTATATTTATGGGTTACATGAGATATTTTGATACAGGCATGCAATGCATAATAATCACATCAGGGTAAACATGGTATCTATCACCTCAAGCATTTATCCTTTGTGTTTCAAACAATCCAGTTATATTATTTTACTTATTTTTAAGTGAACAATTAAATTATTATTTACTATAGTCACTCCATTGTGCTTGCAATTACTAGGTGTTATTTATTCTTTCTAACTATCTTTTGTACCCATTAACCATCTCCCTTTCCCCCCGCCCTCCCTGACTACCCTTCTTGGCCTCTGGTAACCATCCTTCTACTCTCTATCTCTATGATTATCTTAATTTTTCCTCCCACAAATAAGTGAAAATATGTGATGTTTGTCTTTCTGTGCCTGGCTTATTTCACTTCACACCATCCATGTTGTTGGAAATGACAGGTTCTCATTCTTTTCCATGGCTGACTACTACTTCACTGTGTGTAAGTACCATATTTTCTTTATCCATTTGTCTGCTGATGGACAGTGAGGTTGCTTCCATCTGAGCTATTGTGAACAGTGCTGCAATAAACATGGGAATACAGATATCTCCTATATACTGATTTCCTTTCTTTAGGGTATATACTTGGAGTGGAATTGCTGGATAATATGGTAGCTTTATTTTTAGTTTTTTTAGGAACCTTCAAACTCTTCTCCATAGTAGCTGTACTAATCTATATTCCCACCAACAGTGTATGAGGGCTCCCTTTTCTCCACATCTTTGTCAGCATTTGTTAATGTCTATCCTTTGGGAAACAAAACAAAACAAAACATTTTAACTAGATAAGTTGATATCTCATTGTAGTTTCAATTTGCATTTCTCTGATGATCAATGATGTTGAGTAACTTTTCATACATCTGTTTGTCATTTGTATGTCTTCCTTTGAGAAATGTCTATGCAGACCTTTTGCCCATTTTTTAATCAGTTTATTAGGTTTTATCCTATTGAGTTGTTTGAATGCCATATATATTCTGGCTTTTAATCCCTTTTCAGATGGATAGCTTGCAAATAGTTTCTCCCATTCTGTGGGTTGTCTCTTCACTTTGTTGATTGTTTTGTTTTCTTAGCTGTGCAGAAGCTTTTTAACTTGATGCGATCCCATTTGTTCAATTTTGCTTTGGTTGCCTGTGTTTCTGGAGTATTACTCAAGAAATCATTGCCCAGACCCATGTCCTGGATAGTTTCCCCATTGTTTTCTTGTAGTAGTTTCACAGTTTGAGGTCTTAGATTCAAGTGTTTAATCCATTATTGATTTGATTTTTTCTAAGGTGAGACATGGTCAAGTTTCATTCTTCTGCATATTGGTACTCAGTTTTCCCTGCACCATTTATTGCATTCAATCCTTTAAACTGAACTGTGCAATTCAAATAGTGGTTTTTAGCAGCAGACTGTAAGCACATACGTGCATATTAGAATAATGCTAAGTATTCCTAAATAGAAGTGCATCATTAATAAACTTGACCTATCCTCTACAGTTATGGTTTCTGGGTAACCTGTTTACAATTGTTCAGAACGTTTTCCTACTCTTCTTTTTGGGACTCATTACCCCTAGCAGGTATTCCAGATTGTCTTCTATCTCTCCATAATACTCTAGAACATTTCCACATCACCCCTTGGATTTGTACATCCTTAACTCTTTCGTCTTTTGTCAAACAGAAAATACTTTTTGATCCTTCCTTACCAGAAGAGTTTGTGCCTCATTTTAAAAAATACCTCTTCCACCTGTATCTTAGACTACATTCCCAAGAACTTGGAATAAACAGCTAGTAAACAAGACTGAGTAGTGGTCCTGCTTCTATTGCTTATTTAAGCACATGACTTGAGACAATACCTTCACCCAAATGAGTTTAAATGTCCTAATTTGTGAAATGAGAATGACACTAATAACGAGATTGTTTGATGGTTAATGTGAACTGTGAAGAGTCTGTCATTTTTTGGTTTGTCTTCAAACAGGCATTTTTTCTTCAGTATTTAAAAAAACTTCTGTGGGCACATAGTAGATGTATATATTTATGAGGTACATGAGATATTTTGATACAGGCAAATAATGCATAATAGTCACATCAGGGTTAATGGGGGTATCCATCACTCAAGCACGTATCCTTTCTTTGTATTTAAATAATCCAATTATACTTTTAGTTATTTTTATATGTATAATAAATTATTGTTGGCTGCAGTCTCCCTGTTGTGCTCTCAAATACTAGATCTTACTCATTCTATCCAGCTATAATTTTGTATCATTAACCATCCCCATTTCCCCTACCACCACCCTTCCAGCCTCTGGTAACCATCATTCAGTTTTCACTAACTTATTCTCTACCTATTTAAAAAACAAAAACAAAAATGGAAAGCTACCACATTTTAAATTCTTTCTTATTTCCTTCCTTCACATACAGTCTTTTCCTACAGTCAAATGCCTACATAGCCAATCTTCATTCGTATACCATTTTCAATCCACCACTCTACCAAAATTAAATCTATACACATAAGAGGGGTTTGTGGGATTAAGAAGTGAATAAAGAATATGTGTTTACCAGTTCATTTTATAAACACTTCAGTAAACTATATCTTGATTATAAAATCAATAAGCTAAGCCACACATTTGGTTTATACAAATGAAAACATGAAATGGCTTATTATATCAATATCAGTAAATTTAGATGTCAGCAATGGCAGAACAAAGATCATCACCGTAATGCTCCAGCATTTTACACTTTACTAGTTACATTGATTTGGTTCAGAATACAGGTTAGTGCTAGACCTGGAAGAGACATAAAGACATACTGCAATGAGACATCAGGAAAAGGAAAAGCGACGTTTGTTATTCTACCTTTCATTAGGTAATTTTCATTGCTGTTTAATTATTATTATCACTCATTAAAATGGATTTCATTTGTACTGTTCCTTTTAATCAACACATTGCTCGTTAAAAACCACTTATTCTTTAGAATGTGGTGCAATAAATGACATTAGCTTTCAATAAAACATAATAAGGCTGACTAGTTGCCAGAATCCCATTTGAGGGCAATGTTTAGTAATTTTACTGATTTTGGTGTACCGCTAGTTTTCATTTTTCCTTTACCCACCGAAGGCAGAAAGTGGAGCAAGCAGTTCAAGAACATTACAGGAATTTTTGTGGCATTCGTGGTCCATATTTCTCCTGATCCACCCAGAACTACTTTTCTAGCACACATCCCTATAAGACCTTTTTATTATTCCTGGATCAGGTAACATACACATTGGCATGGGCTGTGATTTCAGAAGAGCCAGAAATTATCCTCCCAGACCAATAGCTCTTCCACCAATTTATTTGCCAAAATAAGTTAACAACATATGAGTTATCCTCATGAGAGAATAATCACATGCAATTTGATTGATTTATCGATTTTATCGTTCACCCATTCAGTATTGAGTTCCCATCTGGAGCTTATACAATTTGAGCAGACAAGGGAAGCACTCTGGAAAAATTAAATAACAACTCACAGCAATGTGTACTTTAGAGAATAAAAGAGAACTCTCTATAATATGGGTATGGTCCGGAAAATATTGTCACAGTAGATATAAGAAGTGAAAAAAGGGGAACTCCAAAGCACTCTAGATCAATCTGGGGAAATATCATGAAGGAAGCAGGACTTGCATAGGATCTTCATGCACAGGATCTTGAATAGGTTATGAGCATGAGAAAGATGCTCTTAGTTAGTAAACAACGTAGACATGCACAGAGCTTGGGATGAATTGAGTGTGAACAGTGCAGCAATTGACAGATTCATATTCTGGAATAATGAGAGATGATGCTAAATGTATAGACAATTTTTAAAAAACATAGCCCAAAGAATTTAGTAAGATATGGACAATGGAATAGAGGCTTTTTAGTTGAGTAATGAATGTTAAAGCAGATTTAATGCCTGTTTATTTTGGAATTAAGAGAAAGAACATCAAAGTTCATCTGATAAGAATAAAACTTCAGATCCAGATTTTATAAAACTTCTTTTAAAATATCATTCCTTATAGCCTCTATATTGATAAAAGTTCCTAGTTTTATGTTGTGCATATAGTTTTATTTTCTTGTTATAAAAGGAAGTAATTATTTATTGAATACCTTTTATACAGCAGGACTTCTGCACACATATCTCATTTGTTCCAGTGACAACAGGTAGAAGTTAAGCTTCATAAAGTTGAAAGTTAGCCTGTCTTGCTCACTGCTTCCTTCCCATTACCCACAATTGTGCTTGGCATATGGCAATTATTCAATAAGTGTATGTTGGAGGTAGAGCTAATATTGGAGCAAATATTATCATTATTTTTATAGATTAAAAAGCTGAAACCTTTACATGATGTAAATGCATGCCTACTTGACTGGAAAATGTTCCCTCTTTATTTGGGATGGTAAATGACTGACAAAATATAATTAAAATTATGAAATTACAGCTCCTGTCTCCTCCAGCAATCTAGGCCTTTCATAGCTCTGGGCACAGAGAGACACAATTCAGGATAACTTTTGCATCTTTATGTGGGAAAGAAAAAATAGTTTCTCTTTCTTGTCATAGCCATATCTTTCCCAAAAAGGAGCATGACATAAGAAAAAGCACCCGGGAGAATTCATGTGTTTTGAGACTGTCAAATGGGATTGGGTTCCTCTCCCTCATTCTTTGCTGGGGTCTGGCCAGGCCCTGGGTCAGCGACTGCATTTATGAACAGCTTAGACTTATAGACCAAAGAGAATGAATAGAATGTTCCTGCCACTCCTTTTTTTTAGAGTTATAATATTGCCGCAATTCAGAGTTCAGATAGAAAGTGAGCATGTGTTTTACGTTAGCCATTAGAAGTGTGTTTTTAGAGCAACCAATAGCTATTCCTTTTTTTTTTTTTTTTTTTACTGACAGTAGTAAAAGAATAAATCACAATATCTTGTTTATGTGATTTGCTAATATTTGCTTATATATTTTACAGTTCAAATAAACTCATACTTAATGCAAAAACAAAAAATAAATTCAACAGTTGGTTATGGCATAGAAGAAACTTTTGATAATGTAACCATTTTTTAAAGTACGGAGAGAGACACAGAGACAGAATCAGAAAGAGACAGAGAGAGACCACAGATGTAAAGGTGGCCACTTTTCTGGAGAGACTGAGATTGCGTAAAGAAAATGCAAATTCTTCCGTTTGACCCACCACTGACTTGGTGAAGTCTTCAGTGGCTTGGCCAGCCTCAGAGTGTATTTAATGTGGCTCTTTCAATCCTTCAGAGTGTTTACATAGCCAAATCCACTGGGCTCTTTTTCCAAACCTTATTTTTTAAAGGTCTGTTTCAACTAGCAGTTTGGTATCACTATCACCTCAGCTGAGATTCATCACCAATGATGCTAACAATATCATAGTAAATGTAAGAAATTAACTGCTAAAGCAGAATATTAAAATTACCATTTTTCTTTGGCCAGTAGAGGAATTATTTTCACATTAATCATAATTTAGTAATTTTTCACTTAATGTCTACTTTTTTTCTGCCCTATGATTGCATGAGGTAAGATCTCTGATATCTTTCTTGCCAATAAACTCTGCTTCTGTATAGTGTCTGGAAAATAATCGGTAGGTGCTTAATAATTATGTGTTGGTTGAATAAACGAATGATTATTGAGTGCATACTATGTTTTTAGTATAAAAACAGAGTATGGGCCAGGCGCGGTGGCTCACACCTGTAATCCCAGCACTTTGGGAGGCCGAGGCCGGCAGATCACGAGGTCAGGAGATCGAGACCATCCTGGCTAACACGGTGAAACCCTGTCTCTACTAAAAATACAAAAATAAATTAGCCGGGCGTGGTGGCGGGTGCCTGTAGTCCCAGCTACTTGGGAGGCTGAGGCAGGAGAATGGCGTGAACCCGGGAGGCGGAGCTTGCAGTGAGCTGAGATCGCGCCACTGGACTCCAGCCTGGGCGACAGAGCAAGACTCCGCCTCAGAACAAACAAACAAACAAAACAGAGTATGAACTCTACTGGGGGTCCATACAAAACAACATCAAATATAATGAGTTCACACTAAAATCCTGTAAATGTTTAGATGAGCACAACAACTTATTTGAAAAGTAGCATAGCTTTCCTTGGTGGTTTATTTGTGCCCTCAGTTAAGAAAACTTTAGAATTCTTCTGTTTGTGAAATATTATACATATCAACTAACCCATATAACCATCTGTGTCATCTCTGTTAAATACGAATCTGACACTCAGGTTTGTCCCTTGGTTAGCTTAGTTTTGAGAGTTTCAAGATAAAGCAATTCAACTTCCCTTCAGATCTTAATGAAAGGTAGCCATAAATTATAAGCTTCTTGAAGTAAGAGATTTCAAGTTTCTAAAAGTAACCACTATGATACTTGTTCCTTGGTTTACACACGGGAGCCTTAATAAGAGAAATGTCAACGTGAAGAGAGTTTATGGCACATGGAGTCTGTGCTAATATCAAAGTGTATTATCGAATTGGCATCTCCCAACACTAAAATGATCTGCATTTTTTGTGATGCCAATATTCATTCATAACTGAAGTGAGGGGAGGATGCATATTCCAACAGATACTGAGGAGAAAACAAGGGCTATAGCTAGATACTTTCTTAAGTACAAAACTGTGCTTTCTTTTCCTGTCCCTGCTGCATGGGAGATGAATTCAGAAAGAGAGAAGCAACAGCAAGCAAAATTGGTGAGGGTGCCAATAGATTCTAGAGAAAGAAATAAACAGAGAAAGGTGTTCCAAAAAGGAAGGTAACCGGAAGAGAAACTGACATTAAAAGAGCAATCAATACAGAAAAAACAAAAACAAGCAAACAAAAAACTTAGGCCTGTTCTCTTGTCCCACTAAATGTTCCCATTTCTAGTTCCTTGACTGAATTATTTCCTTAAACTTGTCCCACATTAACAATCTTCCTCTTCAATGGGAATCAAGTGATCAATTTTAAACCCCTGCTAGGGGGTCTTTCTCTGCTACAATACTCTAAAATCAGCAGAAATATTAACTATTTCCTCCTCAAATTTATTTATTTATTTGGCAAATAAAGAATCAGCCGCCTACTATGTGCCAGTCGCTGTTCTAGGTGCTGATAAAGTAATAAACTAAACAAAAAGCCCCATTGAGCCTGGTAACTGTGATCTTTGACAGCAAGAGTTAGGTGCTAAGTGAGCACTTTGTGTAGATCAGCTTACTTAATCTTCCAGCTATTTGGGGTAGCTACTGACATTATTCACATTTGCAGATAAGGAAACTGAGGAAGTGGTAACTAAAGCAATTTTCAAAGGTTACATATTTGTAAATGTCAGAGTCAGGACCCAAACCCAGTCGGCCTCCAGAGTACTTGCTTTTAACAGCACTCTATATTCCTCCTAACATATTTGAGGATGAGTGCAAAAGTAAATCTTCCACTCTGCCTAAACTCAGGGCATCTGACCCTTCATTTAGAGATCCATAGCTCCTGAAGCTAACACACAGCTTTCTTCTTTAAGAAAGATGTCTGAAATGAAATGTAGTATAAAAGGCCAATTTCAAAGAAAAAAAAGTGCCAATTCTCTTACCAAAAATTCTCTTTAGGAAATCACTGATACCTGCCCAGGCATTTACAGAAGAAAGCAGGAATTCTTACCTTAAATGAAGACACGGAGAACATGCTTCAAGAACATCATGGTTATTAATGATTAGAAAAAGCTGAATGCCAAAAATGTTTCACAGATACATGGCAGTTAATTTGAAGCAGTACTAGACATGGAGGAAAATAAAAATACATTTCATTTTCAACATAAACTGGCAATCTGTTATAACAACTGAGCAATGGATAAAATATCATGATCTGTTAATAATATGCTTCAGGTATACAAACATCAATTCCATTTAAGATATTGATAATGATATATTAATATAGAACTTTAAACATTCTCTTAAGATCTAGGAATAAATATTTAACTTGATTTTGGTAATTCATTGAGTTTTGTGAGATGTAATAAGCCTCTTACGTTTCTTTTTCCCTACCGCAATCTCTACCATCAGAGTGGCCACGTTTCTTTTTCCCTACCGCAATCTCTACCATCAGAGTGGCCACGTTTCTTTTTCCCTACCGCAATCTCTACCATCAGAGTGGCCACGTTTCTTTTTCCCTACCGCAATCTCTACCATCAGAGTGGCCACGTTTCTTTTTCCCTACCGCAATCTCTACCATCAGAGTGGCCACGTTTCTTTTTCCCTACCGCAATCTCTACCATCAGAGTGGCCACTGCTTCAGTCCTTGTTGTCTGTGTCTCCAGCACAGTTTTTTCCACATGTATACCCTGCCTCTGAGGCAAACGTTTTCTTTCTGGATCTCACAATTCATCCAATCCCTTCTGAGGTATTTCCCTGAAGTTTAAGTTCCATCATCAACAGCCTCCTCCCAACCAGTTTTCCCCATCTCTATCAGCAGATAAAGTCCAATGTCCTTTTAAAGGATCATCAGCAACAAAGTTTTAGCCCACGAAAAATACCATTAAGGCATTTGAAAGGGACCCATTAAAATACCCAACTATCAAAATAACAACAAGTTGGGTTACATCAAACAGAAGGCAACTAAAATGCCCTAGAACTCATGTTTTAGGGCGGAAAGGGGAAAGTGAAGTTTACTCCAAACATGACTTACAAATTAAAGAATTATATACATGACACAAAGTATTCCTTGAAAAGTGTATGTGTTCCCTTTGAATTTTTAACTAGCTATAAGTTCCTTTTTCCATGCAAACCAGTCATCAGTAAAACAAAAGTAACAGTATTCAAACTGGCCTCTGTGTGGATAGCGCTTTAATCTAGTTTATAGGCTTGGACCCAAGGGACATTATCTCAGATGCCTCTAGAATGAAATGGAATTAGCAATTACACAGATCTTCTCCACTAGAATTGCATTAAAAATAATTTAACATACTTGTTATGTATACTTTAATCATATTATCCCATAAGTAACCAGCCACTGATCTCAAAGGTCAGTATATAATTACAATGAATGTACAAGAGGGAATACAGCCCTAGACATTGGAATGTAATGTTGCCTCTATAATTCTCCCTTCCTTTCTTTCTTTCCTATACAGTGCATGTGAAAAAGTTAACTTCTTACCTCTCCTTGTAGAAATTGTGAATGAGCAGTCTTGGAGAAGAGGCATGACAGATCCAGTGCATTACTCAAAATATAATGATAATGTATTATTTTTATATAGGAAGTTAATATTATCATTAAAATATCTTTGTTGCTATTGTTTCAAATCTAGTATGCATTTCCAGGATAGCTGCTCAGAGCCATCCATTATACCATGGAAATCTCAATTAGCCATGTGTATATTTAAGTGATAACCTTTGCCAGAGATGCAAAAGCAAATGTATGGTTTTTCAACAATCTTATTATATGTTTTCATCACAAACTGTACTTCATCTTACAGATTTTCTCAGTCAGACTTTCTGCTTCTTGAGCACAGAATGGGAAAATGTCCTCTCTGTTTTCCACTTAGAAATCTATTATAGAAACTTATACCAAATAAGCCAAAAAATGATGTAGCCACCCTGGACTGTTCTCTGGTGCCAAAGTAATCAGCCCTACATGTTCCTTCATAGTATGCAAAAAAAACCCTATTATTGCACACAGAAAATCAGACGTGAGTGGTAGAAAGTATAGCTGAATCTAGTCCCTGGCTCTTTCTGGCCCTGCACTTGTGTACCACCCAGCAAACCCAGCAGCACAAGGTTTACTACACAGAAAAAGGGTGATGGTACAGAGGGAGGGCCTAATGCCACCACCTTCTATGTAAACCTACTTTGAACACCAAAGGAAGAAATGCCAATGGCTCTCAAAACAACAAAATAAAAAGTACACTCAAGAATCTTGCTCTAAAAATGGAAGCAGTGATATGCCTGGCTTTCGAAGCTTAGTACGAAGAAAGTAATAGAAAAACTATCACTTCCTGAAAGGGTTTTATGGCCAAGAATTCTAGGAATTCCCGCTTTGGTAATCTGATAAGCAATCAGTTACCTGACATGTATTATCTTTGCATGCTGATAGTTCTACAATGCTTCCCAATACTGTATTCATAAATGTCTAGTCTTTTAGTTCCCAAAGTTGTGACTTTTTTTCAAATCAAATGTGTCTCCAATTTTATATTCCTTAAAAACATGTTTTCTCTATTCAAAGACATAGGTAGATAATACACGATGGATAGACAGAGAAACAGAGCATTAAATAAAAACCAGAAAGATAAAAACCCAGATGTTAGATTAGGAATGATCATAAAAGATGTTTAGGACTTTAAGCAGAAACATTTTTTAAAGTTGACCTTTTTCAAAAACAACATCCCAACTAATCAGAAATTTATATTATTATATAATTATTCCCGAATATGCTGCCTTAATGAAACAGTAGACGATGGCAGTAAACTGCCCTTCACCCCAATTAGTATCATATTTGAATTAGTTGTTTGTGTGCCTTTCACATACATTACATGTATGTGTAGTGGGTTTTATCATACTTTATAATATAAAGAAATAGCCTATGCAGTTGTCTAGTTTCTATTTCAAACTTGGGATTTTTTTTTTGTTTTTTGTTTTTTGTTTTTTTGGCCTTTTGAATATCTGGCAGCTTTTTGCTCTATGAGGTCTCTATTTTAAGCTGTCCTATTTCAGTGTGAGTCATCTCAATGGTTTTAGCTGTCAGAAATCATTGTTTGCCAAAGTTGCCTGTTACCACAACCAAAACATTATCAAAGAGCTATCATTCCCACCAATGAATCTTAATGTTTGCAAAGGTAATATACTGAGTGGCTGTTATGACATCATGACATGAACCTCATGTTTAGGTTTTATAAATTAGCAAAACATCAGTTGATGTGATCATTCTCTCAATTTTCTCAGCATTTTTATCTACCCTTTCCTTCTCTCTCATCATAGAGAACCTGTGTGCATGCCCAGATTCTTAATTTATATGCATAGTAAAATGCTCACTCACTTATTTCAGGCTTTTATACGAGGTCTCTTCCTCCAATCATAGACATAGTCAAGCTTCCATTGTATATCTTGCCAGAACTATTACAATAACCTCCAACTTGGTTATTCTGATTCCAGTCTTGCTCTGTACACTACAGTTTTAACACAAAAATCACAATGATCTTTTTAAACTATGAACCAGATTATTAGCTACTCTGCTGCAAATCCTCTACATAATCTTCCCTGATTTTCTCACATCCTCCAGGCTAGGTCAGGAGCCACTACTTTGTGCCTGTATAATACTCATGTGTGCCTCTGTTACACTATGCTGCAATAAGTTTACTTGTCTCTCTTCTCCACTGAACTCTCTGAATTTAATTTACAGTATATTGTCTATTTTCATATCCACAATCTCTAACAATAGGTGCATAGATATTTCCTGACAATCACATGAATAAGTATATTCTGAAACTGTAAAGCTCACATTGTCCCCTTATCAACACCTAGTGAGTGTTATTTCTTCTGTCTTCACATTATCCACTCTACATTTAGCCTTTCATTTCTTTCGCATTTAATGACATCATAGCAAACATAATCAGTCTCCAAAAACAGACAAATATTGTCCAAGGGAAAAGAACAGGCTTAAAAGCAGACCTGTGTTAGGTTCTTCAGGGTTTGTACATCATGTGATTTTGGCCAAGTCATTCACTTTCTTAGTTTTGCCTCCTAAACTAGATCTATGAACTTAAGACGGTCCAGAGGAAAATATTTGAGAAATTGCTTTGTAAAGTGTCAACTTCTACCCAAATAATCATATATGTGAGACTTACATATAACAGTAACAACATTGTTCTAACAGTATCAACTATTTTAACTTATTCCATCCTCTCAACAGTTTTAGAAGTTGATTTTTATTAATATCCTCACTTCACAGATGAGCAAATAGAGGCACAGAGATATTATACAAGGGGTATAATAAAACATAACATGTAAGTGACCAAGTCAGGGTTTGATCTCAGGCAATCCGGCTCCAGTGTTTGAGTTCTCCACCTATCTATTTTAAACCGGTGTAAGGTGATGGCATCCTCTCTAGCGGGTCTCCTAAAGGGCCTTTCCTTTGCCTCTGTGGCAATGTTTCTGATTAAAAGCTCTGTCATTCTTTTTTGATACTTTATGTAAGGTAAGCTTGGAAAGTGAGATGAAACAAACAAACAAAAAATCTAAAACAAACAAACAAAAAGTTTGAGAAAAAGAAAGCCATATGCACATCATGACATGATCATAACCTACTCACTAGCTAGTAAGTATATGATCATTCAAAAACATTTTGAGGCAAGGCAAGGCAGGTTGAGATTCTCAATATACAGCTTCCTTTTTTCTCACTTTCAAATTCTCTGGTCTCCTTTTTCCCCACATCAAGTCTCCCCAGCTTCTTTCTCTTTGCAATTCACAGAGACATTGGAGCCAAAGGTGAAGGATGAGGCTGGGGATAGTCGACCTCTGACAACAGGGCCTGGGCCAGCATGTGGCCCAAAGTGCCAGCACCCTGGGAGGTGCGGCCCACTGAAACTGTGGGTGCTGATTTAGAGGCATACCAAGAAAAGACAAATCAGAGAGCCGCTCATCACAGAGAGAAAGAAAGTCTTCTCAAAACTTGGAAATAGTAGTGTGTAGTGTCTTTTCTGCACTCATCCCAAGAATGTATCCAGAGCAACACTGAGATCACTGGTTTCACTGACATAAGAGCACACTTGTGAAAGGTGGAATGAGGAGACCTCCTAATTAGGCAACTTCTCTGATGTCAATGAAAAAATCTGTGTTTGCCCAGATTTTTCCTCTTCAGTGATAAGGAGATATTTAGGTATTAGTTTTTATTTATACATTTTAGTACCTCATAAACTCAAAAAACAGCCATAACATCAGAAAGGAATTCTGTATAATCACTTAGATTAAAATATTAATTTTTGGAGTGGCTTCAGGATGACAAACTAAAGGAAAAATAAATTCAATATATTTTAGTAAATGTAATACAATGCTTGATTATTTGAATCAAGGAATTTTAAATAGTATGGGAAGGGGGAGAAGAGAATTAATGATGCAAGCCTCAAAATAATATGCTGTAGTTTTTACTAGACAACTTTATTCTCACTTTAAGAAAAGAATAGTAGCTAAGGTCTCACGGTCATTTTCAAGGACTACATCAAGAAACACAATGAAAATGGCTCATTGGATTTATTGTACTTGCTCCATGGTGTGAGGGTAAATACAGTTCTTAAAACTCTCGGAAGAAATGGGAAATGAGAATGCAAAAGGAAGAAAGATTATTACTTCAATTTTAAGTTTGAAACCAAATTTAATTTGAAAAATAAAATTTCCATTTTCTAACTCTAATTTCTCAGTACAAAACAAAAATAATGATAGTTAGATACACTTAAATACAAGTTATTAGACTAGCTTCTTAGTAGCAAATAGCATTTTATAATAAGAATTTTGATAAATGTTTAGGATATATTAATTTTAAATAAATCTTGGTATTAAACTGTGGGGGAGAGTAATTAATTGGCAAGAATGTATTTCACTCTTCGAACCCAAAGTATTTGGGGGGAAAATAAAGAACAGGGATTTCCCAGTGTTATCTCTTCCTTAAGACAGTCTTTAAAACATATTCTCTGTGCTGTGCTTTACTTCTAGGACATGTATACTCTATTTAATGCAAAACAATTCTTCTAAATAAATTTTATTTTGCAGCAGTTTGCATGAGAAGCAACTATAGTTTTCTCTCCAATATTATGTGGTGAAAGGTTTGGCTATAGTCATATAAAAAATGGTTAGAAATTCTACAGCAGACTATTTAAAATAAATTGAGAGAAGCAACGATAAGATAGAATAGTGCCAAAAGCTTGTTATAGTGAACAAAATCCTGAA
The DNA here is from genome assembly GCF_028878055.3 of Symphalangus syndactylus. Lineage (NCBI taxonomy): Eukaryota > Metazoa > Chordata > Mammalia > Primates > Hylobatidae > Symphalangus > Symphalangus syndactylus. The sequence goes on from NC_072426.2 coordinate 62,812,383, forward strand.
CGTTTGAAGATAATAAAAAATGTTCCAAGAACAGTATTATTATATATCTTAATATTATGCTATGCTCAAATAAAAATAAAATGTATTAATATGATTATGAACTGTTTTTACATCCAAGACCCAAATCAACATCGACAACTGAACATGATCGGTATCAGTTTGAGTTTTTGTCACAGTTAACAAGCCAAATTGATGCAGATCAAAACACCTTTTTCATGTCGGAAACAGAGCTTGGTTGTCAGAAAAGCATAGTGATGAGTGACCGTGGGGAGACATCCCAGCAATAATCAATCGTCAATCAGTCATGGAAAGTGCTTATTCTGCTCTTATACGAGCCTCTTCATTATTTGCTGTGCACACTGATCTCAGGAGAGAGAAGATAAAGGTACCTTTCAATGAATAAAGCAATAGTTTCTACACAGAGAGAAATGGAGAGAAAAGCAACTTAGATTGGGTTTAGAAATCACTTTTGTTTTCTAATTGTTTTTGTGGGTTTTTTTGCTGTTTTCATTTTTAAAAGATCGCTTTTTAAGAGGTGGCTATAGAAATAACTAAAATGGTACCAAACTTTGCTGTCTTCAAAACTGGTAATTCAACATTTCTTTAAATAAATGTCGTAAGTCAGAGATCTAAATCTGAATGGTCGAAACTGATTAATTTAAGTGAATATGTTTCTTTAAATATAAATACAAGGATATTTATGTGTGCGTATATGTGGTGAAGGGAGCCATGGTACATGGCAGGCGTATTTTAAGGATATTAAAAGGTTAATCATAATATTAGTTTCAGGTAAAGGTTACATAGTTAAATTACACGTGTGTTTTTCGTAAATGTAAATGCAAAAGCAGAACACTTCAGTGGCTTGCATTTGCAGATGGATTTTTTTGGGGGGGATATTAAAATTCTGCCCTCTTGGGATTTGTGCATGATAACACTGAATCCCACCAGGAGGCCAAAAAAAAAAAAAAAAAAAAAGGTCATTTCTTCTCTTCTGCCTGTTTATTTTTGAATGCATTCTCATTTCTTTAAGTGAATCCACAACCACGCTGGGACCTACCCTGCATCACTAAGCACAGCTGAATGCTTATGGTAGGAAAGCTGGTAAGGGAAATAATGTTGAATGTATTTTCCTAGTGGAAAACAGGTTTGCCAAAATAGTTTGCGTTTATGAAAGAGAAGAACAGCTGTATTTGGTTTATAATAAATTTTCACAAATCAGTAAAAGCAAATAGACAGCACAACTGCAGCCCATAAAAGTGGAAAATACTAAACAGGCAGTGAAGTTGTTAAACTTTCCCACAGATACTGCAGGTTTAAAAAAAAAGTCTAGAAAATCCACACATGCAACTCACATGAAAAAGTGGACCAAATCACATCAGAAGAGGAGAAGGAATTATTGCTGATTAGAGGAAAAATCCTGTTAAGGTGACTTTTCTGGGCATCAAGATGAAGGTATCTACAGCAGTTTCCTTCTCCTATTACTGAATGTTAGTGCAGAATAATTACTTGCTTGCCAAAAATGACAGGACATTGACCCTGCAGACTTATTGAATTCTCATTGCTTGCCTCCAGGCCATGTCGGGGGTTATTCAATTTTGCCTGAGGAGGACAATCTATTATGAGAGATGAGTCAAGAAGGCATCCTCCTTGATTGCCCACCAAAACCATTATCGCAGCACAGAGAGGGCATCGGCAGGGAGTGGACAGACAAGACAACACTGATCTCGATTACCCAGGGACAAGATACAATTTACATTACTTGAAGCCACAGGACAGAGGGCAATCAGCCCTGGGAATAGGGCGGCAGCCCTAGAGTGAATAGGTATTAACAGCAGAGCAGCATCTGAGCTACTTGCTTATGCTAGACATAACCTTTAGCCTTACAAGGTAGTAACTGATTGGTTTGATCTGTAATTATGTAAATAATTTTACATTGATAAACAGAACTGTTCTCAAAACCTAGAAGCAAAAGCATCCAGGATCCTAAAATATAAAAATCTGTTATGTTTTCATATTTTAAAATGAAATGATATAAAGTATATTTACTTTATCATATCTGTCATAGATTTTCTGTTCTAAAGCAATTTCATAGCAATAGTAGTTATTTTGACCCAGAGAACCTGTTGCAGTAAAAATTGTCTCCCAGTAGAAAAAAACAATGGCTTCAATCCTACAACTGCCTCACCTTTAAAAAGAAATTCTGGATAATGAATGAACATATCCTTTACACGTAAGGCCCCAGGGTACCAAGAGTGATGTTGTAAAATTTTGATTTGAAACTCTGCTCAATAAGCCAATTTTACGGGGCTAATGATAACACATAAGGAAATAAGTAATGCTTCTCTTTAGACTTGATTGTTAGCCAAACCTTACTGGATTTCAATATCCTGTTAAACTATTCTACTAAATTGGAAAATTGCACACTATTTTTATTTCTGTCAATGAGAAATGCTTTATTGCATGTTTGAAAAGTGATTTAATTGAGAAAAAGAAATGGTTACATTTTTCTCTGAATTATAAGGGTCAGGGACTATTGAGGGATTTCTAAATACCATGATACGTTCAATTTAACATATTGGAATAATATTATGCTCAAAAGACCTAGTAATGGGTAGATTTTTGCAATCTTGGGAGTTCCTGTCAGCATGAGATATAACTCCAATAGAGACAATGGTTCACATTTTCTAGATAATTATGTAAGAATCCATGGGAAACTGCTTCAAATATGAGAAATAACCCATGTTATTTCAGAATTCTCCTGCTATGCTATTAGTATATCTGCAGAAGCTGAAAAGCAAATAACCTCTCATTCCCCCATGAACGCTGATTAATTAGGGCATGAAACCAGGGTGATTTGTGAAAGAGCTTTGCAAAACAAAAGCTTTGTGTGATTTTATGCTTGAAGCCTATTCTGAATCAAGCTAGCAACTAAGAAAATTATATTAAACCACTGAATTAAGAATTAGATTATGTGTCAGGAAAGGTACAAAAGTAACTGTCAGACCCTCTTTTCAAGTTTTAATTTATTAAATAATCAAAACGCTTTGTTTGGGCTCAACTGCCACGTATACACAGATTGATATGCCCTCATTTCATATCCAAGGCACCCAGGTCACTCCATTCAAGTGGAAAATAAAATTGATATTGAGTAAAATAAAGAAAAAGCTACTACTGAGTTTGGCACATAGTAAGTGCTGAAAAAAATAACTGATTGGTTGCAGAAAACATATATTTTCGGTACAAATATTCGTAGGATTAAAGATCACAGAATGTTTGAATGTGTAGGTGCCTTTAAAATGAACTATTTTGGCCCTGCATTTTGTAGTTGAGGAGCTGAGGCCCCTAGTGTTACACTTACAGGGGAGGTTCAGCTTAGGGGTCTAGAGCAAGTCCCCACAGTCAGACTCTCTGAGCTCAAATCACACTGTGTAGACTTGTGCAAAGTACTTAACCTCTCTGTACTTCAGTTTCCTCAGACATAAAATAGGGATAATAATAGTGTTTACCTCATAGGGTTGTGGAAAGGATTCACTGGAAAAATATATTCATAGGCATTTATAAGGTACCCGGTACAAATTATACTTTCAATAAACATTAACATTTGTTGTTCAGTGTAAAGCCCAATGCATTCAGTCGGGTGATGATAGAGTATGAATTAAAAGACAGGCTAGTCTTGTATTAAAACACATTTTCATCTCTCCTGTGGGCCTTTTTTGTTAATTGCATCAATTTTATACATCCAGTTTAGAACAAGTAAAAAATGTAAATCAGCTGAACAAGTGTATATTTTAAATTATCAATAATCCCAACGCCGAGAAAGAAGCAGAGTCAGCAGTTGGCATTTGCTTTGCCAAGCAGATTTGTTTATTACATATCATATATATACACATACAGTATATATATTTATTAACATATATATGTTTAAAAGAAGAAACAAACTGCTGCTATATATATGTTAACATATATATGTTTATTACGTATCATTCACATACACACACACACACACACAAACAGTAAAACCCGACCATACGCTACAAATGAGGTCTAAAATGTTCAGTAATATAAACATAAACAAATTTTATTGTGAGATTAATGAAAAGATGAAATAAAACCTGCATAGCTAGTTATCTGAACAGGGGAGCAGAGGGTCTGGTAATCAACTGCCAATCACAGGAGTTTTATCATAGGATTTTGCTTTGCAAGGACACGTGTGTGTCTATGTGTACATATTTTTTACAGATATAAAATCATACTCTGAGACTTACAGTTTGGCTAGTCATTTATTCATTTAACCATAGATTATGAACATCATTTCATGTCAAAATTACATCACCCTAGTTAAAAACTCCAGCTCTGGATTCACGCAAATCTGGGTTCAGTTGTTAACTCTGCCAGTTACTAGCTGTGTTGACCCTAGAGCAAGCTACTAAGCCTCCATTTTTTCATCTGTTAAAAAAAGAGGGAGTATTACTAACACTTACCTATCAGTTTCTAATAAACGTTAAATAGAATAAGCCATCTTGATATATAAATACTTGGCAAATGTGGTACAAATACATGTCAATTAATATTCCCTCCAAAAATATTAATTTAAAAAATTCCTTCTGTCATCATTGTAAATGCCTAGCTAGGGGTTCATTTGGTGGCTAGTGCACATAAACCATGATTCTCCAGTTTCCAAATCTTAGACATTTAGGGATTTTCTGTCTTGGTTTCATCACTATCATAAGGAATGCCATTATTTTATACACACATTTTTGCCATTTGTAAGATTCTTTCCTTAGAATCAGTTACTTGGAACAAAATTTCCTGGATCAGAGAGTAGAGGCGTTAAAAAAATGTTTTATTATATTTTGAAAAATGATACCAACATTATACTAAGCACTTAAATCAGCATTATATAAAATTTCTATTTCCATATTATCAATTTTCTAAATTAAGGTGCAATCTATACAATGTAAATTGCAAAATCCTAGCAGTATGGCATGATGAATTTTTACGTACGTATACCTCTGTATAACCATCACCTGGATCGATATAGAGAACACCTCCAACACTCCAGAAGGATGCTTCTTGCCTCTTCTTAGTTAATAACCTCCCATATCAGAGATAAATTCTATCTGACTTCTAACCTATGAGACTATTTTTTGCCTCATCTTGACCTTAAAATAAATAGAATCATGCAGCATGTTCGCTTTTGTGTGTTTTATCTTTTGCTCAACACAATGTTTTGGAGATCCAGCCAGCTGTGTATCAGCAGTTTCTTGTTTCTCCTTTTCTAATGTTGCATAATACTCTACTGTATGAACATACCTCAGTTTCTTTGTATATTCCCATATGTTTGCACATTTGTGTTCTTCCCAATGCAGGGGTGTTACGAATAAAGCTGCTGTCAACAATGTAAATGTTTATATATTCACTTGGTGAACCTATGCCCTCATTTATTCTGGGAATTCATCTATGAGTAAAATTGCTGTTTCATTAGAGTGGGCATATATTTTGCTTTGACAGATGCAGTTTTCGAAATGTTTAAAACAATGTATATTCTCATCAGCAACGTTTGAGAGTCCTGGCTGTTCTATATCTTCATTGACATGTGATATCATCAGTCCTTTAGTTGTTTTACCATTTTCATGGTTGTATATCTCATAGTGGTTCTAATTTGCATTTCCCTGATGAGTAATTGTATAGTACTTTTGAAAATATGCTTATCATCCACTTTTAAAAGCTTTTTATGAATTACTTAGTCAAATATTTTGCCCATGTTTGGGTTGTCATTTTCTTATTGATTTGTAAAAGTTCTTTATATAATATGGATATAGGACTTTTGTGAGATATATATATATATATATATATATATATCATTTCATCTCAAAATTATATCATGCTAGTTAAAATCTCCAGCTCAGACAAATCTGAGTTCAGTTGTTAACTCTGCCAATTACTAGCTGTGTGACCCTAGAGCACATATATATATTCTCAGTTACATATGTTACATACATTTCACATATATATATGATATATATATCATATATATATCATATATATATCATATATATGATATATATGATATATATCATATATATCATATATATCATATATATCATATATATCATATATATCATATATATATCATATATATCATATATATATCATATATATCATATATATATCATATATATCATATATATATCATATATATATCATATATATCATATATATCATATATATCATATATATATCATATATATATCATATATATATATATTCTCAGTTTATGACTTGCCTGTTCATTATTTTAGTGCTGTGTTTTGATGGTAAAAGTTATTAATTTCAATTAAAAGTACATAATTATATAGAGTGAAATAATTTATAAGCATATTATAATAATATGTGTTTTTTAGCAAGGTCTGGATATAAGGTCAATGCAGAAAAATCAATAGAATTTTTATATACTAACAAAAAGGAAATTAAAATTGAAATTAAAAAGACAATACCAATTACAAAAGTCTCAAAAATATCAAATACAAATAAATCTAAAGAAGAATTTGGAAGCCTTTACACTAAAAATTAGAAAATACTGATTTGATAAAGTTGATTTAAATAAGTGAAGAATTATACCATTTTCATGGATTGGAAGGTTCTATTATTTTAATATATTTGTTTTCCAAAATTAATCTAGATTTATTGATTTAGATTCAGTAAAATCAAAATTAAAATAATAGGCATTTTCATTAAAAGAGATAACCTGATTTTAAAATTTATTTGGAAATGCAAAGAACTTGAAATAGACAAAACAATCTTTAAGAACAAACTGTAACACTTTAGGAGTTGTTATAAACTTATAGTAATTATGGAAGTATGATATTGTTATAAAGACAGACAAATAGACCAAGGAAATAGAACAAGGAACTAAAACATAGACTGGCATATATATATTCACTTCATTTGTGGCAAAGACATCAACACCATTTAAAGAAAAAGGATATGTTTTTGGTTTTGACTTTTCAATAAATCATGCTGAAGTTGTAAGATAGTCATAAGAAAAGAATAACCTTGCTCTCCACTTTACATATATAAAAATTTAATTGGAGATTAAGGATTTTTTCTTATGAATATATTATTCTGAATTTAATACTCAAAAATAATGTCTTGGTGATACTTCTATTTGCATTTTTTGGATACTAATCTAGTTTAACTTTTTAAATTTTCTGTTTATATTTTTTCTTTTATGATATTCCTTTTTGTGTTTTTTGCTTATTTTTCCACTAATTAATTAGGTAAAAGCACCCTAAGGGAAAGAATATTAACCCTTTTCTATTACATGTGCTATCATTAGTTTATAGTTCATGATATTTATGTCTCACTAAAATTAATAGTTAAATTTTATTTAGGCAAATTTATTAATGTTTTTCTTTATGACTAAGGCTGTATGTGCCATGCTTAGACACTTTTCTTCCATTGTAATGAAGTATATTTTCGTCTCATATTCTATGGTTGCATTTTATGCACTTAAATCTTAATCTAACATTAATTTTGGCTTTTTTAAAGAATTACAGCTATAAATTTATTTTTAAGAATAGCCTGTTGTCTCAATATTATTTATTAAATAGTTAATACGTCTTTCCAAATTTTGATGTGCCATCTTCTTCACCCTCTAAAATTGCATGTAGTTTTACGTATGTTTGTGGACTTTCTATTTTGTTCCTTTGACCAGTACGTTTTTATTTATAAAAATATCTCTACATAAAATACTTTTTATTCTTTGAAGGAGACAAAGATAATTGCATCTAGATTTGGCTAGAACTTAAAGAAAAATGTTCATAAAATTGTTAACAGTGGCAATTCTTGTGTTGTGCTTGACCAAAACTTCAGAAATTATTAAAAGGGTCAGTTGACTAACATGCCAGAAATAAAAATAATCCAAAGTCATGCTTGCTTTAGCACAATTTTGTGGCAGCAATGTGTCCAAAAGAGACATTAGTGAGCATGGCAATAGTAGCTGTCAAGTAGGAAAGATTTCCTATGGGTCTTCTACTGTCCTGATTTGTCCAAGAAAGGCAGGTGCATACTATAAGTGGTTGGTGCTTTGCTATACAAACAAAATAAAGTAAAAAACCATAGCCCTATTTTGTCCTTTTTATACCACAGGCCCTACTGTAGTTCAAAGAGCAATACTAAGTAAATCATAGTATGGATAGATATATTCAAGCCTCAAAATGAACATAAGAAACATTTAAAAGCCAATGGCCTAGAATACCTCATGAACCTTTTGCCACTGCTCCTCAAGGAAGACATGGGATTTAAAAAAAAAAAAAAGATAATCGGGCCGGGCCCAGTGGCTCACGCCTGTAATCTCAGCACTTTGGGAGCCAAGGCAGCTGGATCACGAGGTCAAGACCATCCTGGCCAACATAGTGAAACCCCGTCTCTACTAAAAATACAAAAATTAGCTGAGTGCGGTGGCATGTGCCTGTAGTCCCAGCTACTTGGGAGGCTGAGGCAAGAGAATCACTTGAACCAGGGAGGCAAAGGTTGCAGTGAATGGAGATCATGTCGCTGCACTCCAGCCTGGTGACAGAACAAGACTCCATCTCAAAAAAAGATAATTAAAATAATAGAAATTGAATACATATAATTAGAAATCTCACATATGGCTTTAAACACATGGATGAAATGAAAAAGATAAAAACTAACTTGAGTAAATATTCCTGAATAGCAAGAAAAGGGGGAATCTTAGAAGGCCTTGGCTTATTGTGATCGCAACACAAGTACATGAAATATTGGGAGGTAAACAGCGAATCTGTATTTTGTGGTGTGATTGCAGATGCTAAATATTCATGGGTTTTAAGAGAGCTTTAGAAATTCAAAGGTTAGATATACAGAATAGATTTAGAAATGGAATTTGGAAGTGTTATTCTAAGCCCTTTGAAATCAACAATGGGGAGAGGAAAATCTCTGCTTTCCTCAAAATATTCCCCGGTACCGTTAGTAACAGAGAGAATGCTGAGATAAGAGATACTTTTAGTCTGACAATCTAACCATATCTTCTCATCATCCCATTCCTTTTCATAAATTATCGCTTTTTGTGAAACAAGAGGACAGATGCTTCCCTATTAAATATTACCTGCAGAATTAGGTTTATATTTCTTACAAAAAGATAATAGAAAAGTATTCCAAGTTAGTTCTATACGAAGTGTCTATAAATTAGTGAAAAAACAGAACATGCCAGGTGCAATGGCTCATGCCTGTAATCCCAGCAACTCAGGAGGCTGAGGCCAGAGAATCACTTGAGCCCAGGAGTTCTAGGTTGCAGTGAGCTATGACCATGCCACCAGTCTTCAGCCTGGGCAACAGAGTGAGACCTTGTCTCCAATAAATAAATAAATAAATAGATAATAAAATACATATATATAAGGAAAATATATATTTATAAAATATATGTATACGAATATGTATATGTACATGTATACGAAGAATTAAAACAGCCTTCTGGCTCTATATATAACACTCCTTGTTTTATGCATATGTATATGTATTTAATTCCTTCACCCATTCATTTTTATATTCAACGATTGCTACTAAAGTTCTAGGTGGATGAACTCTGCAAGACTTTGGGGATATCAAATGTCTTTAGATTCAGACCCTACTCTGGAAGAGTCTAGACTCTAGTGCTTGTCTAGTAACCAACAAAAACTAAATAATATGGTAACTATGATAACTGGCTGAATAGACACAGGAGAAAAACAACAACAACAACAGTTAGGAAGGAAATAATTTCAAATTGTTTTTGAACAAAAAAGATCAGGATTTTCATCCTCACTGTGCCACTAAATAACTCTGTGACTTAGGTCACTATCAGCTTACTCCTCTTTAAAGTGTACCTTTATGGTTAACTACCTCATTGTTGGGTCAACTACATAGATGTATAATGTCCTTGCCAAAATCTCCAATACATAATATAAATGAATGTTGTTTTTATCAATGGAGGCTGTGCTCAATTTTAATTCATTCAACTTTTGCAACAATTTCACTTTTTGTTCATTTTATTCTGATAACCTGAGATTGCCATTAGGTGTCCAAAAGAACCACTTAATGAACCACCAAGTCTATCAGTGGTCAGCAGGCCACTCAACCATTCCATTTGGGTAATCTTATCATCATTATCTGTTCAACAGAGTTTGATAAATTATTTTGCTATTTAATTGTAAATTACCTTTACTTTCTTATAAAAATAAGTTTTAAAACGGAAAAAAATAAAAGTGCCAGGATAAGAAGCCTATTATCATATAATTGTTCTAAGATAGGCAAAGTTGGAAATCATTAGGAGTGACAAGCCAATTTTAATTTCAAATTGAAACCAGTTATTCAAATTTCATATTTTACAAATATTTCAGGAATGCTTTATAGACAGTAGGAAAGTGTCATATTGTGAAGACAGGAAATAAGAGCAAAAGCTTAAAGGTATGAACATGCATCACATGTCAATTGAGTTGTGAGACGTTCAGTATCATTAGAACATAAGAATGATGGGTGGAGGAGAGGAGTATTAGATTGGAGAGGTAATGGGAAAGTTTCTGGAAAGACTTGTGTGTCAAGCTAAGAAGTTAGATTATAATTTGGGTACATTTGAAGAAATAATAAAATGGAACCATTTTATGCCTAGGATTTTGAAAGGTAACTTTCTTATATGTGTGCCTGTATAGAAGATATGAGTTGGGTATGTTTAGATCTGGTAGGAAAGAAAGGGAGAATAATATTGGAGAAAGGACCACGTTTGAGAGAGTAATTTTAGAATGTTTCAAAAGAGGAAATTGAATTGATCCCTGGAAATCTTGAACTACTGGGCTCATCAATATGTATCCAAAGGCTACCATGGTACCTGCCTATCACAGGCACTCAGTAAATTATAGCTTGAATACAGAAAAGAGTTAGGAAACAAGTCAATTTTGTTTATCTTTGGCGCCAAAGCCAGAAGCTATAATTTTAATAGTTTTGCTGTGTACTGAATTCCTAGATTGTATTCCCAGGGTACCCTTGTTCACAATTAAGAAGATGCTTCAGGCACACATTACTATAACTATTGTTAATCAATTAAGATCTTTATCTTGACAAAGCTAAAGAAAATTAAAATCTTTCATTCTCAAGTTACTAGTTAAGGAACCTATATATTTAAGTGTTTAAAGTATTTTTTCTATCTCTTGAGAGAGTATAATTCCTTTGTCATCAACTCCTAGATATATTTTTAAAGAAGATTTTTTAATATCTGTAAAATACATAGAAGTTTACAAACTTAATACTTCAGAAACTTCCAAATATTGTTTCAGAACAATTCTCACTAATCTGTGGTTTGGGACAAATGATTTAACTTCCTTCAGCTTCAGTTCCCCTTTTTCTTTGGTGGAGGCAAATTCATTCTCAAAGACTAGCTTCATTAATGAATTAAGATTGGCAAAGACTAACAGTATGCTTAGATGCAAACTACTATTGTTTTATTTTTCTCTTTATAATTACAAATTTCCAGAATAAAGTTTGGTTTAATTAATTTTGGTAATTGTGATATTAAACTTTTTTTAGCTATCATTCTTTTAGTTCCCATTATGTCCCCCAAACTAAAGTTATAAAAGCATTATCTTATATGACAACAACAACAACAAAAAAACAGGTTAAGTAATATTATCCCCGTTATGTGTGTGTATATATATATATATATATATATATATATATATATATATATATTATATATATAGGTTAGGAAAATGAGTTTTAGAGAGACTAACAATGTACTTAATTTACAATCACAAATAGAGAAATTTAAACCTGTGCTTATATTAAGTAGTCATTATTAAGATCTGATATTTTATACCAATCATAAATAGTACTAGATCTGCTGCTTCTCACAATATCTGGAAATTAAAGCTAGGCTAATAAATTAGTTTATTCCTTATCAGAGATCACATAGGTAGTATCTAATCACCCATTGTTTCTTCATTAAATTTGTTAACTATACATGACCTTGTAAAACTCATTTAGTAAAGTAAGTCCAATAAACGAAAATAGATCTTCTTTCATAAAATAAGTCTAGCATCTTTATGGGTTTTTTAAATTTCCAAATTAAAAAATAACCTTCATGATTACCAACACCAAACTCAATAAATATTTCATGGTTCTGTGTCTATCAACTGACATTCCTCATTTGACATCTAAATAAGTAGTGACCTTCCACTATATATTCACACTAAAATGTCTGAAACACCCCCCGGTCCAGGTATTTTTAAACACGAAAGAACTGACCTTCCAATTATTTATATTTAAGCATATACCAATCACAGGCTTTTATTTTCAACTTTTATATCTCTAATCAAAAGCTGTTTCCTGCTATTACCATTATTGAATGACAAGGCATTTTTATTCTGCTTTTTGGATCTCATATGCTACAGTGATTTGTCCTCAAGTTTAATTTCCTCTCAGTCTTCTCTATGGAGTATATTTCAACTATAAGTTTTGACATTCCAATAAGGAAATGTTACCTTTCTATTTTTGTTGTGCTCATTAGGTCATATTCTCCATCACTTAGAAACATTTCCAGTTAATCTTTTTAATTTCCCATTTACTTTGTAGTTACTTATAGACAATTAAGTCCAGTATGTTAATATTACTTATCACTTATCTTATATTTTATCTCTGCTTGTAGAACTCCCTTTTCTCTCCATTGTGCATGTTGAGATTATTTGAGCTAAGCAAAAGATCCCCCCTTAATACCCAGTTTAAAGCCAACTTAATGAGCCCTGCCAGTTCTGAACACAACAGGGAGTTTGGTATCCCATCTGGTTAAGTGGAGACTACAATAACTTTCATGATGAGGACGTCTGTTTAGAAAAATCAGAGTTCCATAAATCCAAAACTCTCCTTCCTGTACACCCATCATTGGTGCTTTATCTTTATTCTCGTCCCTTGTAATAGCAAGGTCTTCAAGATGACCCCTTTTTTCAATTCTCTCAACTAAACTCCTTGATAGATGTAAAACAAAACATTACAAGTTGAAATCATGTAACATGAAGTCCAGTTTGGGTTTGTTTTTTGCTCCACTGTTTATTTTCATTAAATATATTTTAAAAAGATAAAAGTATAGATTTGCTGATGGGAATATCAATAATCATCATCAACATGTATACAGTGCTCACTATACAAAGACACTTACATAGGCTGTCTGTATGCATGATTTCCTTCCATCTTTACAACAACCTTACGAGAAAGGTAAGTGAACATTTTGATTGCCTATCCAACATCCATTTTATGCCTCACTAATTGTGTAGCAAACAAGAACAAATGGTAGAGTAAGGCTACACTAGGAAAAAAAATAAAGAAAAAAATCTCTACCCTCATGAAGTTTACATTCTATCATTCTCTTAAAGCCTACCCTACCTGTGGATTAAGATATACGTGTCAAGGAATCTCCTCATGTTATCTAATTAAGTGTATAATTGGCATAATTTTTTTCTTGGAAACAAAATAGGGCTTGTGCTTTAATTATCTAGGTAGGAGAAAACAAGGAATACCTTATCTAACCAAGACAAAAAAAATGGCCTTTTGTTCATGACAATTCCTCAGCAAGTATTTTTAGGATCTTTCATGTGCCAGACACTATAATCATTGAAAATACAGACACAATGGAACACACACCCAATTTTCAAGCAGAAAGCAAAAGATACCAAAAAGCAATACACATGAACATTACTCATTAGAAAAAGTCTCAGTCTCTTTCTCTTTCTCATCATTTTTCCTTTATGTTACACAGCATGCTAACATCTAGAAGTACATAATATCTTGTAAAAGGAAATTAGAAAGTGACTCACTTTTTATAATGAAAATAATTTTTCGTAGCAATGAGAAAGGAACAATTTTAAAAGAAGAATCATACTTAAAAAAATATAAAAAAACAGAGCAGATGGAGACTTATAACATAGAAGCAGTAGTACATTCGATTTAAGAAGTCAATAAAATATTCAGTACATCTAATACAATTTTATCAAAATGAATCCTTTCATTTTAGAGCAGATGTCCCCAACCTTTTTGACACCAGGAATCAGTTCAGTGGAAGACAATTTTTCCATGGACAGCAGGGTGGTGAAGGTAGAGGGAGATGGTTTGGGGATGATCCAAATGCATCATATTTATTGTGCACTTTCTTTCTATTATTATTACATTGTAAGTATAACATATAATGAAATAATTATACAACTCACCATAATATAGAATCAGTGGGAATCCTGACTTTGTTTTTCTGCAACTAGATAGTCCCATCTAGGGGTAATGGGACACAGTGACAGTTCATCAGGCATTGGATTCTCCTAAGGAGCATGCAATCTAGATTCCTCACATGTGCTGTTTACAACAGGGTTCCCTCTCCTATGAGAATCTAATGCCACTGCTGATCTGAGAGCAGCCGGAGCTCAGGCAGTAATGTGAGTGATGGGGAGCGGCTGGAAATGCAGATGAAGGTTCACTCCATTGCCCACTGCTTACCTCCTGCTGTGTGGCCCAGTTCCTAACAGGCCATGGACTGGTACCAGGTCTGTGGCCTGGGGACTGGGGACCCATGTTTTAGAGGATTGGCTTACAGATGTTAATCATCAGTTATTCAGTAGACTTGGCCATGCAAAATGTAAGACTAATTTATTTTTGAAACTTAAATGATAATATTTGTGAATATTCTCCAGTAGCCTTACATAACTTTGGAATTATCACTTTTCTTTCCTTTCTTCCTGATTTATAGGAAATTTCCAGGAAAACCTTAAAAGCAGCCTAGATCTTAAAACCTTACACCAATCAATGCTTTTAGAAATCAAAAAATATTTTTTGGTCCATATCTATGGTTTTCCTTATAATCTCCTTTTCACTGACAAATTTTTAGAAAGAGTTGCCTTTACTCACTCTTTATAATTTTTATTTATTATTTATTATTATCACTATTTTTCCATAAGTTATTGGGGTATAGGTGGTATTTGGTTACATGAGTAAGTTCTTTAGTGGTGATTTCTGAGATTTAGGTGCACCCACCACCTGAGCAGTATACACTTCACCATACTTGTAGTCTTCTATCCCTCAGCGCCCCCAACTCTTCCCCGCCAAGTCTGCAAAGTCCATTGCATCCTTATGCCTTTGCATCCTCATAGCTTAGCTCCCACATATCAGTGAGAACATATGATGTTTGGTTTTCCATTCCTGAGTTACTTCACTTAGAATAATAGTTTTCAATCTCATCCAGGTCACTGCAAATGCTGTTAATTCATTCCTTTCTAGGGCTGCATAGTATTCCATAGTGCATATATATTCCATTTAATATATATAAATTAGTATATATTCCATTTAATATATATTCAATTTAAGATATATGTGGCATATACATATATATATATATATATATGTCATATATATCACAGTTTCTTTATCCACTTGTTGATTGATGGGCATTTGGGTTGGCTCCACAATTTTGCAGTTGTGAATTGTGCTGCTATAAATATGCATGTGCAAGTATCTTTTTTGAATAATGACTTATTCTCCTCTGGGTAGATGCCCAGTAGTGGGATTGCTGGATCCAGTGGTAGATCTACTTATAGTTCTCTAAGGAATCTCCACACTGTTTTCCACAGCAGTTCTACTAGTTTACATTCCCACCAGCAGTGTTTCCTGTTCACTGCATCCATGCTCGCATCTACTGTTTTTTGATGTTTTGATTATGGCCATTGTTTTTTATTTTTATTTATTTATTTATTTTGAGACGGAGTTTCACTCTTGTCGCCCAGGCTGGAGTGCAGTGGTGCCATCTCAGCTCATTGCAACCTCTGACTCCCGGGTTCAAGTGATTCTCCTGCCTCAGCCTCCCAAGTAGCCGGGACTACAGGCACCCACCACCATGCCTGGCTAATTTTTGTATTTTTGGTAGGGATGGGGTTTCACCATGTTGGCCAGGCTGCTCTTGAACTCCTGGGCTTAGGTGATCCACCTGCCTTGGCCTCCCAAAGTGCTGGGATTATAGATGTGAGCTACCGCACCTTGGGTTATGGCCATTCTTGCAGGAGTGAGGTGGTATCCTGTTGTGGTTTTGATTTGCATTTCCCTGATCATTAATGATGTTGAGCATTTTTTCATATGTTTGCTGGCCATTTGTATATCTTCTTTTCACAATTGTCTATTCATGGCCTTAACCCACTTTTTGATGGGATTGTTTTTTTTTCTTACTGATTTGTTTGAGTTCGATGTACATTCTGGATATTGGTCTTTTGTCAGATGTATAGGTTGTGAAGATTTTCTCCCACTCTGTGGGTTGTCTGTTTACTGTGCTGACTGTTCTTCTTGTATCACTTTTTGGATTTCCTTGCATTGCACTTCACCTTTCTCTGGTACCTTCCTGATTAGCTTAATAGCTAACCTCCTGAAATCTTTTTCAGGTAAATCATGGATTTCCTCTTGGTTTGGATCCACTGCTGGTGAACTAGTGTGATTTCTGGGGGGTGTTGAAGAGCCTTGTTTTGTCATATTATTACAGTTGGTTTCCTGGTTCCTTCTCATTTGGATGGCCTCTCTCAGAGGGAAGGTCTAAGGCTGAAGGCTGTTCAGATTCTTTTGTCCCACATAGTATTCCTTTGATGTAGTACTCTCCACCTTTTCCTATGGATGTGGCTTTCTGTGAGCGGAACTATAGTGATTGTTGTCTCTCTTCTGGGTCTAGCCACCCAGCAAGTCTACCCAGCTCTGGGCTGGTGCTGGGGATTGTCTGCACAGAGTCCTATAATGTGAACCGTCTTTGGATCTCTCAACTGTGTATGCCAGTGCCTGTTCTGGTGGAGGTGGCGTGGGGGTGGGGGGTGGGGTGGAGTGGGTGGGCAATGGACTCCGTGAGGGTTCTTAGCTTTGGTGGTTTAATGCTCTATTTTTGTGCTGGTTGGCCTCGTCCCAGAAGGTGGCGCTTGCCAGAGCGCATCAGCTGTGGTATTATGGGGAGGAACAGGAGTATATGTCCTGTGACTTCTGCTACCAGGGTGGATAGGAAAGGACCATCAAGTTGGGGAGGGGCTAGATGTGTTTGAGCTCAGACTCTCCTTAAGTGGGTCTTTCTGCAGCTGCTGTAGGGGATGGGGTGAGATTCCAGGTCACTGGAGTTGTGTCCCTAGGAGGATTATGACTGCCTCTTCTTAGTCATGCAGGTTGTCAGGAAAGTGGGGAAAAGCCAGCAGTCACAGGCCTCACCCAGCTTCCATGAAAACCGAAGGGCTGGTCTCACTCCCACCCTGCCCCCACCAACAGCCCTCAGACTGTTTCCAGGTGGGGAAGAATATGGGCTTGAAAACCTTCCCCAGGCTATCTGCCTCCCACCTGGGAAAGAAAAGGGCTTGGTTCTTCCCCATTGTGGAGTCTGCACACCGGATTTGCGCCCTCCCCCAAGTTCTGGCCAGGAGGCTTCTCACCCCGTTGAAATTGTTGCAAAGTTCAGCTAGAGATTTTCTTCTCCCTGTGTAGTTTTACCCCCCTGCTCCTCTCCCTTTGGATCCCTGTGGTGCCAGGCAGGAATGGGCTGCGAGGGGACCCAGTGAGCTCCCAGGGCCTTTCTGCTGCTTCCTCTACCCCTGTACTTCACTCAACTCTCCAAATTAACTCAGCTCCAGGTAAGGTTAGAAACTTCTCCTGCAAACAGACCTTCAGCTTCTCCAGTGGGGGTGTGTGTTTGGGAGAGGAGGGTCTCCTTTTCCTACTCCTGCAGTTAGGGCACTCACAGTTTTGGGGGGGTCTCCTGGGTCCTTCAGGAGCAGTCTTCTTCCTTCAGAGGGTCTGTGGGTCCTCTCGGAATTGGTGATTTGTTCTTGCAGTCGATCTGGAGCTAAAATTTACAATGTGAGCCGCAGCCCGCTGCTATGTCTGGAGCTGCAATGAAATAGACTTTATTGTTTAGAGCAGTTTTAAATTCACAGCAAAATTAAGCAGGACGTACAGAGTTCCCATGTACCCTCTGATACCACATATGATCTCCCTCTCTATTAACATCCTCCAGAGTAGTACATTTGTCATCACTGATGAACCAAATTGCCGTATCATTATCTCCCCTAATCCATAGTTTACATTAGGGTTTACTGTTGATGTTGTGCATGTATGGGTTTTGACAAATGTGTAATGACATGTATTTCCAATTACAGTATGATACAAAATTGTTTCACTGCCCTAAAAGTCCTCTGGACTCTTCCTATCTCCCTTTTCCATCATAACCCCTGGAAACCACTAATCCTTTTCCTGTCTCTAGTTTTTATCTTTTCCAGAATGTCATATAGTTGGAACGTGCAATATATAACCTTTTCAAATTGGCTTATTTCACTTAAAAATATGCACTTGAAGTTCCTCCATCTTCTTCCATGGCTTCGCTGCTAATTTTTTTTAGCACTACATATATACCATTGTCTGCATATACCACAGGTTATTCATCCATTCACTCACTGATTAATATACTGTTTGTTTCCAAGTTTTGGCAATTATGAATAAAGCTGCTATAAACATCTGTATGAAAGTTTTGGTGCGCAAATAAGTATTCAACTCATTTGGAAAATATCAGGGGGTGCAATTGCTGGGTCATATGGTAAAAGTTGTTTAGTTCTGTAAGAAACTGTTAAACTGTCTTCCAATTTGGCTCTATCACTTTGCATTCCCACTAGCAATGAATGAGAGTTCCCATTGCTCCACATCCCTGTTAGCACTTGGTGTTGTCAGTGTTTTGTATTTTGGCCATTCTAATAGATGTGTAGTGATATCTCATTGTTGTTTTAATTTGCATTCCCCTGATGACACATGATGTGGAGTGTCTTTTCATATGCTCATTTGCCATCTATATATTATCTTTGATGAAGTGTCTGTTAAAGTTATTTGCCTACTTTTCAATTAGGTTGTTTGTATTCTTAAAGTTTTCAGAATTCTTTACATATTTTTGATAATATTCCTTTATCAGATGTGTCTTTTGCAAATATTTTCTCCAAGTCCGTGGTTTGTCATTTCCTTGTCTTGATAGTATCTCTTGCAGAACAAAATTTTTTAATTTCAATAAAGTCCAGCTTACCAATTCTTTCTTTAATAGATCTTTACATTTGATGCCGCAACTAAAAAGTCACCACCAAACCCAACGTCATCTAGACTTTTTTATATCATCTTCTAGGAATTATATAGTTTTGCATTTGACATTTAGGTCAGTGATTCACTTTAAGTTAATTTTCGTAAAGTGTGTAGGGTCCGTATCTAGATTCATTTTATTTGTATGTGGAGGCCCAGTTGTTCTAGTACAACATGTTGAAAAGACAATCTTTCATTTATTTTATTGCCTTTGTTCCTTCGTCAAAGATCTATATTTGTGTGGGTCTATTTCTTGACTGCCTATTCTGTTCCATCAATCCATCTGTCTATTCTTTTGCTGATACCACACCGTCTTGATTTACGTTAAGGACTGACATCAGGTAGTATGAATCCTCCAGCTTTGTTCTTCCCTTCAATACTGGCTACTCTGGGTCTGTTTCCAAATTTTAATCTCTAGCTCCATGCTCAGTGCACTTCATTCTGGTTTCAAACTATCTTATAGAAGTAGTAAGTAGTCTTCATGTCTTTTTAGTCCTCCTTGCACTTCAACTTTCAGCAGCATTCCACATAGTTGAGCGTGTCCTCCTGCTTAATGTATGCTATTTCCTTGGCTTTTGAGACATAATTTTATGTTTTTAGCCCTCTGGCTATTCTTTCTTGCCAGACTCACCTGTCTTTGTCTATTGCATGTTAAATGACTTGAGCCTAGGACTTAAACCATTTTTATCTCTCATTCTATAACTGTCTTCCCAGGTGGGAACTATACAGAGATAATCCATAAATTTTAACTCCAAGCCAAGGTCCTCCTCTGAATTTCTGGCTCACATTTTTCTGACTGGTCAACATCTCTTCTTAGCTATATCAAAAGCACCACAAATTCAATAAAACCAAGACTAAATTCATGATCTTTTCATTGCCACATTTCTCCAACCAATTAATGATTTCAAAATCTAGTTATACCAGCCAAAAAAACTAAGACTATTTTCTGACATCTCCCTTTCCTTCTACTCCCTAAGTATAGTCCACCAATACAGTCTGTCAAATATTAAATATTTCTTAAATCCTCCTATGTCTGTGGTGCACATAACCACTTTAGGTCAAGTGGACATCATCTTTTGTCTCTTCTTTTATATACTTGTAACTTGTCTACCTCCATCTATTTTGGTAGCAATCCCACACATTCTCCACAAAAAAAAAAACCAGAACAATTTATGCTAGATGCAAATTAACTCATTTCATCTTTCTACTTAAAATTATCCAGTAGTTGCAGGCCAGGTGCAGTGGCTCAAACCTGTAATGCCAGCACTTTGGGAGACCAAGACGGGATGATTGCTTGAGCACAGGAGTTCAGGACCAGCCTGGGAAACATAGTGAGACCCTGTTTCTACAAAAAATCAAAAATTAGCCAGGCATGCGTTTGTAGTCCCAGCTACTTGAGAGCCTGAGGCAGGAGGATCGCTTGAGCCTGGGAAGTTGAGACTGCAGTGAACCATGCTTGTGCTACTGCATTCAGCCTGTGTGACATGAGACCCTGTCTCAACAACAACAACAAAAACAAAAACAAAAAACAACTCCCCAGCAGTTTCCCATTGCTCATAGGGAGTCACATTAATGGTATGTAAAGACTTGCATGTTCTGGATTTACCATCCTTCTCATGCTTTAATTTGCACCATTTCCATCTCCCTCCTTTTTCCTTCAACGATACTGACATTCACTGCCTTGTATATGCACCATGTTTTCTTCTGTCACAGTGTTTTTGTCTATGTTGTTCTCTCAGACTGGCACACTATTTCCTTCCTTCTTTATTTAACTCAGCTAATCTTCATACCTAAACTCATGTCACTTATTAAAGAGAAAGCTTTCTTGATTTCTGTGGAAAGCTTAAGTCTCCATAAGGTTTCATACAGTTAATTTTGTACATACTTGCTCCCGTTTCATTTTACATTTGTCCATGTGAGTTGTTGAGTAATATGTATTTACGTCTGCCTCTAGTTTGTAGACTCTTCTGAGGACAGAGACTCTACTTTGGCTCACTATTTAGTCCCAAGGCCCAGTATAGTACCTAGAGCAGAGTTTTCATCCAATAATAATCACTGAATGAATACATGAATGACTAACTTTAATTCCCTACTTGGTCGAAATGAATAAATGCTTTTTTGAGCTGCCCTTAGCTCTGAATTTATACTTTCTGCTGTTTCAATTATTTTAAGCTATCAAGTACTTTAAATAACTTTTAAGGTGAAATATCTTGAGAAAGAAATGAATGTATTTTATTATATAGTTTTTGTATTCCCTTTCACTTTGAATCTTGATTTGAGGAATTTATACTTTCAGAATCTCTTACTTATGTACTATCGTACATTAAACAAATACTATTTTTGATGCAGGGATGGTATCTCTTAAGTGATAAGATCACACATCTAAATAGTGGTAGCTATGGGTCTAGAATACTAGTTTCCTGACATCCAATTTGGTTCTATTTCCTCCTTATGGGTAGCTATAAATTATCCCATTAAAAGAGAGAATAGATTATAAGAATTTTAGATAATTCTTCTAAAATAACGTGTAGGTCAATTTACCCCCTTCATGATCTGCTCCTAGTCACTCACAAGAAACCTGAAGACTATTACTTCTCTACTAGATTTATATCAGGTACACTATACCCTGAAAAGATTTGGCAAGATACTATCTGTGGCCTGATAAGAAGTAGGTCCAGTCTTTATGTCTGGTCCTATCCCTTCTGATTCTAGTGGTACTTAGTGTATCTAGTAGCATCTAGTGTGTGATTTCAGAAAGACTGATGATTCCTTGCCTATACCAAATCTCATTTATCTGATTTCTTAGAGAAAAAATGTGCAAGAAAAATTGGTACAAATTCATTGATTCATATCTCTTGAGCATACATATTTTGTTAAAATTTTAACTATTTTTGATAACAATGTTCCTAAAATATACATTTTAGGTTTTAATAAACTTTATTCTTCACAGTAGAATGAAACCTTGCTAAATGTTATTATGGAAATCACATGGCATAATTTGCACAGCATTTTGAAGTTTTAAATGCTCTTTTTAGTACTTTGGTTGCACTACACTGTAGTTCAGTGATGCTCTAAGATGACATTAATATGTGTAGGAGATTTACCCCTGACAGGATATAGACCTGGATTATTACGGACTTTGAGACTATTATACGAATTCTATTTGTAACCCACTGGTCTTGAGTAATATTGGGAAGAAAGTCTATGTCTGGAGTGACACATGCAGAATTTCCAAACTTGTGGTCATCACCTTATTTCTTGCTTATTTTATCAGTCGTTGATCCTATTTCTTCTGTTTCTACTTTTACATCCCTCCACTTTTGTCCTAATCTGTCAACATTGGCTTTTTTGCCTCTCAAGTGCTGAAGAACAAAACTGAAGGTTTCCAGGGGAAACTAAATGATCATATTCTGCATGTTTCCTATTAATAATAATTTTTTAAATGACACTCTAGTTAGAGGTAAATTTCAAGTATCTGAAAAATTCATTCCCCAATGATATCAGTCAACATTATAGTCATACGACAAACATGTATTGGACAGAGTTTTATAAACAAATTCATTACCCTTTTTGGCAGCATAAAAATTCTGTACTGAATTTTGTATTTTATTTGCTAAAATATTGGCAAATATATCCCAAACATAAACTTATATATTCACTCTCTCTGTCCCTCTCGCTCAACCCCAGCTTCCTGAAAAATCATTGATCATTTATAAAAAAGCCTCATCTCTTTTATGAAACTTTCCACACTCGATTTGTTTAAACAGTGGGACATTAGGTGAGCCTTCAAGAATGGATAGGAATTCAAAGGGTACAATGGAGGTAGATAGCATTCATCATAGTGGGATCAAGGATCAAAGATGTAAAGACTGGCTGTGTTTATCAAATGGCTTGGCTAGAATGTAGATTACAAAAGGAATCATTTAATATTTAAATGGCTTCTCACTATATTATCTAAGCTGTCTTTTTTCCTCTTTGCTTTTATTAACAGTTTTATTGAGATATAATTGATAAAATTCACCTCTTTCAACTGTGCAATTCAATTATTCTTAGTATATATAGATATAGAGCATAATTATCACAGTGTAATTTTAGAACAGTTTGAAGTTGTCATTTGAATATTTTATTTTAAAGTATAGTAATAAAATGTAGAATAAAAATTTCAAAAAAATTCCCCATAAAATTAATGTATTTCTGAATACATAAAACAATTTTGGAATATAGATGCAGAATAAGTTAATAGCAAATTTTCTGCTTTTTAAGAAAATCACTGAGATGAGTAGTTTGAATTTAAAGCCTTTAAGTACTAGCCACGAAAAGACAGTATGCCTGCTACTATCAGAATTTTCATCTTACCATTCTTTCATATAAATTTTATGTTACTGATAAATTCTAAAACTGTCTTTCTTTAGATATTAATACTGTGGGTAAAAGCCAATCAGAATCACTGGTTTGAAGTTTACATTCTTATGTCTGATGAGTATATAAAAGGACTTACATGCCCAAAGTACTAGGAGTGGAAAACTTCCAGAAAAGCGAAAAAAAAAAAAGTGCTCACACCTAAACCCACAAGTGCACAGGTTAATTTTAAAATGCTAGACGTATCAGAGATCTGGTGGTATTCTTCCTAAAGCTACAAACCCAAAGTCAGTAGCAGCAAATTGAGGGATTAGATTCTACGTCATTTAAGTTTGCTCTTCCCAGCATCCAACAACATTCTAACTTGCCAAAACGGAGACAATCTCCCAAAAAGTGAATATTCAAGAAACTATAACTATGTGAACTTCACTTCTATCCAAATCCCTGCTATAAGAAATGAAGTCACATGCTCTGAATAAAAAATGCTTTTGCATCTCTTATCCCAACGTTTACCCTCATAAAATCCATGTCACTCTATTCTTTTAGAGAAGGCTTTTGTATTATTGTTACATTATTCCCTATGCTTGTATTAAAATGAGTAGAGGAATATTGATGCCTTACTTTTGCAGGTCTGTACACATTTGTATTCACTTGTGTTGTATAAATGCCCTAAATCATTGGTTCTAAAATTTGGCTACACAGTGGAATCATCTGGGGTGCTCTAGATGCTACTGTTACCTGGGTCTCGGCCCCAGAGATTCTGATTTAATTAGCATGCGGATTTTTTAATAGTTGTTCTGGTGCAATGATTTGAATGTGTCCCCTCCAAAATTCAGGTGTTGAAACTTAATGGCCAATTTTATGGTATTAAGAGTTGGCATTTTAAGAGGTGATTAGGCCTTTAGGGCTTCTCTCCTTGTGAATGAGATTAAAGCCCTTATAAAAGAGGCTTCATTCCATGTTTTGTGAACTTTTCCACGTGCCTTCAGGCATTTGAGGATACAGAATTCCTGAAGAGGCCATCTTGGAAGCAGAGAGTAGTCTTCCCCAGAGAACCAAACCTACCAATGCCTTGATCTTTGACTTCTCAGCCTCCAGAAATATGAGAAAATAAATTTATGTTCTTTATAAATTACCCAGTCTTACATATTTGTTATAGCAGCACAAGTGGTCTAAGATACTTGGTGATTCTAATAAACAGCAACGTTTGAGAACCACTACTCTAAACTACTTCTAAGGGAAAAAGGAACCAAGAATATGCTTTACTATTGGTCCTAAGAACTAATTCCACTCTGAAGACAACACTGAATGCATGGAAGAATATATATTCTTACTCTGAAAATGACAGACAAGGGTTTCCTGAAGCAACAACAGTCTTTGCCAACCAGTAAGTCTTTGCCAAAGGGACTGATATACTTTCCGTTTCAAAATGTTTCTTCTTTGACCTTTCCCTGTCTGCCAGATGCTTCATTATTTCTTATTATGAGTTTTACAGAATCACGTGAATGTTATTTGCACTGGCCTCCATCATTTTCTGGTTAAGGGTAGAGTAAACTACCTTTAGAAGAATTTCTCTGTTGGCACCAGTTACAATTCAGGAGACCTTTTAAAAGTAAATAAGGAAAGCTTTCCTAACCTATCTATTTTGAAGGATGGATTTATGATTGGTTGCATTCATGCTATTTGAAATAAATGAAAAAGAGGGGAAAGGCACATAATTAAAATATTAAGATTTAAATGACATTAAAAGAAAAATTTGATTTTCAGATTCATTTTGACCTACTGAAAAATTTTCTTTGGAAAGATTACTTTTAAAAATACTTTTAAGCTGTTGAATTTGATTTTTTTTTTTTGTGCCAGCAGAATTCTCTGAGGCAAATTGAGTAAAATATTTTGCTGGAGGGGATACATTACTTTCAAGAAGCATTCTTTTGCATCATGAAATTTATCAAGGAAAAAAAAAATCAAAGACAATGCTAAAATTTGTGGCAAGCAAAGAAAATTAATATTAAAATTGTCATGAAGTCTCTTAATTGTTCTCTAGATTAAATCATGATTTTAAAATATCCTTGTTAATTATTTAAATTACAGCATAAACCCACATAATTTTTACTTCTTTCATGTAAATAGTCATTGTTTTCCCTTTGATGGCATGTCAAGGGAAGAGAATGCCCTTTACTACTTATCTCAGACATCTGCTGCTCAGGATCTTTCTTTTAATTATCCTGACATATCTAACCTGTAAGTTTTTTGCTTTTTGTCTTTTTTAAGACAAGCTGGAGACTAAGATTTGAAAGAAAAAAGAAACTACATTTAAATCATTCCATAATTGAATGATATACCTAAGTCATTTTCTAATTATTAACTTGGTCCATTTTCATACATTTATAGCCCTTTTCACAATTTAAGGTCTAAATATTCAGAATATGATTTACAAGCTATTGAAAGATAAGTACAATATATCAAATTATGAATGTTCTTTTTGTGTTTGAG
Source organism: Symphalangus syndactylus (assembly GCF_028878055.3). Classification (NCBI taxonomy): domain Eukaryota; kingdom Metazoa; phylum Chordata; class Mammalia; order Primates; family Hylobatidae; genus Symphalangus; species Symphalangus syndactylus. The sequence goes on from NC_072426.2 coordinate 62,838,384, forward strand.
GCTAATTGTGTGTGTGTGTGTGTGTGTGTGTTGTATTTTGTTTTGGCATAGTTAGTATCTTATACTCTTAATAAGATCTTGCATCATTATTGTTAAGGAGGTTCTTGCCTGGAGGAAAAGAGAAGATTTATTCCTATGAGATTTTCTAAGATATCGTGTGGATTGTAGATGGCATAGTTTTACATTTATTGAAATTGTCTTTCCCTTTGGGTCTTAAGAAAATGTGCCTAAAGCTATTATTGCATCTATCGACTCTGTGGGATTTCATGGACGTGGCTCTTTGTCCCAAGTGGTTCAAAAATGACCTTTATGAACCAAAGTTCAAGCTGAGTGAAGGTTCTGAGATGGAGATTAGAGACCTGTCAGTTGCCTGAAAGGATAAAAGTGTAAAATCATATGTGACACTCAGTTCAGTCACATCAAACACTAAGAAATGTTTAGTGAATGAACGACACCATCCCTAATCACACTTTTCCCTTAAGTATTCACAGTATCATGGGCCCCAATACCGAGAGAGGTTGCAAAAGAAGAGCTCCTAATAAGTACGCACCAATTGCAGCAGGCATGTGCTTGCACCTTAATTTCTTACAGCAATTATTTTTACTGTTCAAATGAATTTGACTTGTTATTAGAAATACTTCATCCCATTCCTCCACTTCTAATTAACTTTTCAATATTAAGAGAGAAAATTTTGAGACATCATAGACCTTTGTTAAATATGATGCAAAAAGCAAAGGCAAAATGCATGTTTACAAAAGCAAGATGTAGATATTTTCTTAACTGTGGTGCTTTTTGTATGGTTCTATACAAAAATCAGCTCACTTTTTGTATGGTTCTATAATGTCTAATTCATAGCAGTAGAAAAAAGAGCTTGAGTGACAAATGCAAAGTAGGCAACTGTCAACATGCAGCTTATAATTTTTGGAAGTCAGGTACTACTCTGCTTCTGCATATGCCATTCACAATCAAAATGAATTAAACTGGAGTAAACATCCTCAGTAGAACACATCTCTCACCCTTCCTCTAGCCCCCGCGTTGCTGCCACAGCCTTTTAATTTGCCATAACTTGGTTGTATACTTCTATTTGCAGAACTGCTGAGCACATATTGCATGCCCTATCGATGCATAATTTGAAAAAAATTAATACTTATACTCTTGTTATAATTTACATAATGCAATATTATATGTATCTGATGATTTGAGACTTATTTTGTTAGAAAAAGAAGAATCCATTTAGTAATAACTTTTGGGGCTAATAATCTACTGAAAAAACAATAATAAGAAAGAAATGCTAAACACATGAGAAAACCCTATAATTTAAACAGCTGCATATTTTTATTAGATACTAAAAACTAGTTTTACTGTATTATACATTATGTTTGGAGGTCCAAATATTTTAATGCATTGTTCTTCCTATGAAAGGGCTGTCAGATTATAATTGGATTTAGTATCGCCTTAGAGCAAATGTGTTTCCTTTAACATTTATCTTTAAACAGATTTCTACCGTATTATTAGTTCTTTTTTTTTAATGCTTACACAGAGAACCGATTTCCCTAAGTTATAATTTAAATAACTCTTGGTCTTCACTAATTCCAAATTGTGTAACATCATAAAATAATCTAATTAAAAAAGCAAAGGATTCTACTTTACATAATATATTCAACAACCAACAACTAAAAACTCCTGTGATTTTTTTTTTATCTGTAAGGGAATTATATAGACAAGAGCTTAATTAAAGTTGATCTCTCTCTATTTTATATTTTTACAGATAGAGACTTGGAAGAATAATGCTTCAAATTCCTAAAACTAAAATATCAATCTCTAGTATCTCGAAATGGTTCTACTTTTTAATTGAAGAAAGACTGTTTAAAATTGTCCTTTGTTATCCAAAACTAAATCATGAATACCATTTAGATGATCTACAGACAGTCCCCGACTTAATGATGGTTTGATTTAGGATTTTTTGACTTGATGATGTTGCAAAAATGATATGCATTCAGTAGGATCCCTACTTTGAATTTTCATCTTTTCCTGGGCTAGCAATATGCAGTACAACACTCTCTGAAGATGCTGGGCAACAGTAGAAAGGTGAAGCTCCCAGCCAGCCATGTCATCATGAGAGTAAACAAGCAATAGTCTACACGCATTGTGTGCCACATTCTTGGGTTACTGTTTTTTGTGATTTGCATCTCATCATGTCTACAAAATGCCTATTTTAACTTATAATATTTTTACCTTGCAGTGCATTTATTGGGATGTAACCCCTCCTAAATCACGGAGCATTTTTATAGAATAGAATGTCTAAGCTATTTAGAGTATCCTTGCTTCTCCCATTAGAGTATAATTTGTGACTCATATGACCCTCTCTCTTTCAAGAGGGTCATGGATTTTAATTAATATGGACTTTCCATCTAATAGTTAAGAGAATTATTATCAAAAAGAAACTTTAAAAGTGTCATAAATATTTACAGAATTATTTCTGCTTTACCAAACTGTAAGTTTACAAATTGAGGAAAGTTAATACAAGACCTTACAGCCTAAATATCACAGACAATTGCCCTCCTAATTCTAGCAGGGAGAGGGGAAAAGTAACCATTTTGAAATATGTTCAGAACTTCCTGTTCTTCTTAACAAAGCTTACACTCAAGAGAAACTATTTTACCAGAGCCTAACCAACTGGAGTCTTTTTACCAAAGACTAGATGATCTGATGTATTAGTCATGGTTCTCCAGGGGATTTATTATAGGAATTGCTTCACACAATTATGGAGGCCAAGAAGTCCCACAATATGCTGTCTGCAAGCTGCACCATCAAGGAAACTGGTTGTATAATTCGGTTTGAGTCCAAAGGCCTGAGAAGCAGACTTGTAACTCTGAGAACCTGGGGAAGATGGGCTGCTAGTATAAATTCTGAAGTCCAAAGGCCTGGCAGTCTGGGGTTCTGATGTCCAAGAGCAGGAGAAGGTAGATATCCCAGCTCTAGGAGAGAGAAAATTTGCCCTTCCTCTGCCTTTTTGTTCTATTTGAGCTCTAAAGGGATTGGATGGCCATTCACATGGGTGAGAGTGGATCTTCTCTACTCATCTACTGAATCAGATGCTAATCTCTTCCAGAAACACCCTCACAGACACAGCCAGAAATAACGTTTTACTAGCTATCTAGGAATCCCTCAATCTAGTCAAGTTGACACTGAAAATTAACTAGCATCCTGGAGGAAAAGGAAATACCCAACTGAAGCAAATGAAATACCCATCTTAGGTACTGGGTAAAAACTAAGACTGAAATCTATCAGAGAATTATAGACTGTTTCCCTCCCCCTGCCTTACCACCACATCAATAGAACTCCTGTAGAATCGTAAATGATTAAAGTTAAAAGAACTATAAGCCTCAGTCTCTAGTTAAGGAGTCTCTAGGGAAACCCAAGGACAACAAAAGAGACAAAACAAGGACATCAGAGGAAATTTTAGCCTATGACACCATGATGACAGCAAATAGTAAACAGTCTAAATTTTAACCAGATCACCATCAACCTCACACTAAAGGCCTAACTACCTCAGTTCCTTTTTCCTGATACACCATGCCCAACTTTCAACAGAAAATTACGAGGCATGCTAAAGGGCATCTCTGCCTATCTCCGCCCACAGTGAATACACCTACTTCAATTAGCCATTCTTGATTTGAATAAAGGGCTCCATGCCAGGTGTATTTTTTCTTGCATTGTTTCCTTCTTAATGAACCATGCTGATACTCATCATTCTGACTTTCAAGCAACTCTCAAACCCTCCTATTTATATGGAAAAATGCAGCGTTTTTGTCTCTGAGATCTCTCCCTTTCCACCGTAGCTTTCTTTGCATTTATACTTTTCAAAAGTGTTTATAGTGCTAAATTTTTGCTTAGGGCCACTAATAATGAAATTACAGTTCTCTGGGGATATTCAAACAGCCTTTTTCTGTTGATGTTGTCTTATCTAGTGCTTCAACAACAAGCAGTTACCACTGAAGACAGACAGAACATGAATCACTCACCACATGTCTCTTACTCAAGGATCTCAGGTGCACACTTGTTTAACTTGGTTCACCTCAAAAACTGTATGCATTTCTGCGGTCACCTAAATGACCTTCTTTTTTTTTCATTTTTCATTTGTGTTTTTAAAGTGCTTTTCAAACATTTACTGCCAAACCTCCCAACAGCCAATAAAACAGGTCAAGGTTATTTGCCCCATTTTACAGATGAGGTTAAGAGGGTTCCCAGAGGTTATAGGTGAGTTAGTGGGAAGGGAGCTAGCAATTGACACTTTGGACCTGCAATTTTATGCATAGTTTCCAGGACTACAGAAAGAACATCACTTCCTGTTCTGTGAAGGGAAAAAAAAAAAATGACTAAGGGTAAAACTGACTGAATGTGAACCTTTTCCTGAATATTTTTTGTTATAATGATACTTCCAGTACTGAATTTCTAAGTCTTATCTTTATAATGTTCTACTATCCTGCAAGATACCAATCTATCTTCCTATTTGTTATGAATTTATCTACCTACCTCCCTCCCTCCCTCATTCTCTCTCTCTCTCTCATATATAGATTTCAATTACTTTTAAATTACATAGTATTTTGTCAATATAATCAACACATTCCTGAAAACAGTTTATAGAAAAATTCTTTCCAGATATAAAGTTGTAGCATTAATAAAGAAAACTAGTAGTCCTAATCTACTGTAAATTTTTACTAAAATGCATGTAAAGGAGAGGGAGAGGTGATGGAAAAAAATCATTCAGCTCTTCCCACCCTTCTGGAGGTGGCAATTTCAAAAGGGATCTCTAACCACTTTTTCTACCCCAATTCAAGGTCATAGAGGAGACCTGCCTTATAAGGAATGAGATTACCATACGACAAAGCACAAGTAGGCTCAAGTTGGATATTGCTTGTTACTGGGACTTTTCTTTTTTCTTTTTTGCTTAACAAATAGTTATATTTCATTTAGTTTTATGTCTATTTAGAGATACTCAGCTGAATGTGGTTAATTCTAAGCATTGTGGGTTCAATGGAAGATCATAAACATGGAGCAAAAAGTAATCCAACACTCTTATTCACTGTTGTATCAGATAACCACAGTAATAATCAGCATTTAAAAGTCCCAGCCTGATATTCAATCCTCCAAATGTGTTGAGTGTGAGGTAATACTGTCATAATCTGCTGAAAAACCTCTAAAAAACCCAAATGTATAATGGTAGGTTGATTATGTTTCTATGTAAAATAAAATAAAATAAAACGTGTGTGTGATAGGGAAATGAAGAAGACCTTGATATGTATCTGAAGGTAAAACTTACGTAAATAATTTTTGAGTTAATACCACATGTGAAGCAATGGGAAAGTATATATCTTAAATAAACAAAATTAAAGTGAATTTTATTAGCTCTGAAATATATAATATCAAGCAAATAGCACATCAATAATTTATTTGCTAAGTTTTTGTGTAAATGGATTTGTATAATTAGTATAATATTATGAGAGCATTTTCAAAGGAACATAATCATCATAGACACTACTGTATATTTATACTTATAATCTTATATTTGAGCTGAATAACTAAAAATGTGAGTAAGTAGGTTTAATTCATCAGTATGTCTCCATCAAAACACTACAATGTTTATTTAAATATTAAATTTAGTATTCATCCTTAAATTATATTATGGGAAAGTAGTTTCTTAACTTCTAACTTTTTCATAAAAACTCAAATTTTGTTAAGATATGTACTTAAAGGAAACTTTCTGAAGATTTTTAAACTTGTAATTCAACAACAGTTGGAAGGTTTGCTTTGGGCTTAATCTAGGCCAGGATAAGCCATGCTCTTTCTTCAGATGTTTTCAGCTCTAATAAAATGACATTTTCCTCACTCAGAAGTCTCACTGCTTATATGGAGCCCTTTTCTATTTATACTATGATGGAAGCAATTAATTTTACCTAGGTTCTGTCACCTCCATGAATCCTCTCAGTTTATTCATTATAATTTTTGTAGAGGCATAAAATGTTGATGAATTAATACCAATAGTTTGTTTCTTTTGATAGCATGAATTTGGAAAGATTATGTTTAAAAATTTAAGTATTGTATAAAGAAAACTACAAAATGAGTGTCCTTCATACTATGTTATTGTCTTTTATAACATTAGTTCTACTCATGCCAAATTTGTTTTCTGATCTTCCTAGATTTTGGTGTTTTTCTTTGAAGTCTATGCCACCCCTTTACATGAAATCTGTGTTTTCACAATGTGTTAAAATATAGATATTTTAATAGATCTTTCTTCAAGTTGTTACCAAGAAAAATGGTTATCATTTACAATAGAAAAAAAGTTATGCTCTGTTAAAAATAAGGCTTTGTTTTCTTCTGAGTTGTCGGAACCGAGAACTAAAAACATTGTAAATCGTGAGTTATCAGGGCACATTCTTGAAAGACCAGGCAGTGAGTGACTCAACTCTGACAAATCTGGGAATGAGTGGTAATATATAGACAGGATTTTCAAGACACTGGACTGGCATAGAAACCCACTGGTCTGTGGACATCAGTGCATGCGGTTGAAAATTCAGCATTCCATAAGAAAACTGTCAATGAGACAGACAAAATAATAAGCCATCAACAAGAAGGTACTACATAGAGAGGCAAAATAAAAAGGTAGTAGGAATCCTGTGCAAAAAAGACCAGAGCTAAGTTTCAAAATCCAGTGATGGAAGCAAGATTTCAAGAACTGAACCAGGAGAAGCAGACTGGAGCAACTTTTGGTAGGGTAGCTATCACCACATAGGAAGCAAGTTCTTCGGGGCACATACCTGGTCAGGACAAAAATCCCCCTATTTTTGTGAGAAATATTATGTGTTAAATATGGTCATGAATATGGCATGTTAAATGTGGTCACAAATATTTTGCAGCTCTTCTTAATGAGGTGGCCTTCATTTCCCTGCCACTTGAATCTGGGTTGGTCTTGTGAACTGCATCCTAGTAAGCCACAACAATGAAGACATTGTATAAATTCCAAAGGCTCAACCTCAAGAGGTCTTGAAGTTTTTGCTCTCTTTTTCTTGGGAATTGCCCTGAAACTTCCATGAAGGAGGTCAGGTTAACCTACTGGAGGACAAAAGGCCATATGAAGAAGAACTGGGGCATCCCAGATTTATAGCACCAACTGCTGAACATGAGTGATATAGTCTGGCTGTGTCCCCACCCAAATCTCACCTTGAGTTGTAATAATCCCCACATGTCAAGGGTGGGGCCAGGTGGAGATAATTGAATCATGGGGGTGGTTTACCCCATACTATTCTCTTGGTAGTGAATAAATTTCATGAGATCTGATTGTTTTATAAATGGGAGCTCCCCGAACAAGCTCTCTTGCCTAACACCATGTAAGACGTGACTTTGCTCTTCCTTGCCTTCTGCCATAATTGTGAGGCCTCCCCAACCATGTGGAACTGTGAGTCAATTAAATCTCTTTCCATTATAAATTACCAGTCTCTGATATGCCTTTATTAGCAGGATGAGAACAGACTAATACAATGAGTGAGGCCATCTTGAACCTTCTCATGCAACCAACCTGCAGCTAAATGCAGTCACATGAGAGAGCACAAAAGAAACTACCCAGCAACCCACAGAATCCAAAGAAATAATGAATTCTAATTACTTAAGCTGCTAAGTTTTGGTACAGTGTATTAGGCAGCTAAGTTTTGGTACAGTGTATTTAACTGAGAGGTAAATTTGTACTGGAAGTAGGAGACTGTCTTATAGAACTTTAAAGATGTAGCATTGGCTTTGGAACTGAGCAGCTGGTGTTAGGTAGCAAGATGGAAAGGGACTTTCAGAGGCTGGAGAATGAGCGACCTGTGGTATACAGCATAGAACACTTGCAAAACTGTCACCTGCAGTAATTTGAAAGATGGGAAATATATGTTATAAACTTGTGGCTTATTCTTCATTTTACAGTTAGGACATCTTTACATAGAATTTTGAAAGTGCCAAGCGGCTTGTCTTAGTTGAATATGATAAGGTACAAGAAAAGAGAGATGAGCTGAAGAAAGAGTTGTTTAGTTTGCAAGAATAATTAGAGAAAGATATACAAGGCCAGGGTTTGCTGAGATAAAATATAAAACAGACTCAGTCCCAGTCTCTTCAGTTGGCAAAAATTCGCAAAGTAAAATGATTCTTGGGACCAAACATGAAATCAAGGGTTTGTCGAGAGCTGAGTTCAGCTGGATAGAACTGAGCTCAGGGTAGCCAATTAAGACAACAAGCCAAAATTAAGTAATAGCCAAGCCTTTAATTACTTTCTGTGATAGTAACAAGAGGCTAAATAAATAGGTAAAAGTACTGGCTTCTCCAATGTTGCATTTAATGTAATATACCTGTAGAGAGAGCCTCCCAAAAAGGCACTGCATTTTATGGGCCTGGGTTGGGTAGGGGAGTAAAGCAGAGGAAAAACTAGGGGTAGAAAAGTACTGAGTGAGAGTGGGGAAAATTGTCTTCAAGGTACCACCCTCCTTCTAAAAGTAGGTCTCAGTAGAGACGCCTGAGGAAGACCTTAGCTGAAAGCCCCTAATAAAGAGACCTCCAAATGGAGGCACATGGGCTATGAATACAGCTATTCCAATGGGATTTGTGCCCTTATAAAAGAGGCTTGAGGGAGCCTGTTGCCCACCCCCCTTTTTTTTTTTTACCATGTGAGGATACATAGTAGGTGTCATCTATGATAAATGGTCCTCATCAGAGGAGGAATCTTCTTATCCCTTGATCTGGGACTTCCCAGCCTCCAGAAGTGTGATCACTAAATTCCTGTTGTTTATAAATTACCAGTTTAAGGTATTTTGTTATAGCAACCCAAAGAGACTATGATAGAAATCAAGTAGATGCACCTTGATTTTCACCTTGTTTTCCAACTTACTGGTTTATATATTTTAAGTATAATTGCATAAATTTTGTTAAACTCTTTTAAATCTTTTTGAAACAAGGCAGAGAAAAAACAATATATAAATAAGCAAATACATACCTCACCTAGGTGCAGAAATAGTTTGTCAGATTAAAAGAAAAAAATAAAATGAAGAGACAACTTGAATTAAAAGCAGGGGAAATAAAGTGAAAAGAAAATATTGGTAGAGTCATAAGACAGAGCAGCCAGAAATGAGACCTCTAAAAAAATTCATATCATAAAAACTTGCTACTGGTAGGCTGAAAATCTGTCCTAAGATTTTTTAACAGTCGGTGGGAAAATAGAATCCTGGTCAGTTACACCATTTACAAGGTACATAAGATAAAATCAGAACAGTTGTTAGGACAACAAAATTATTGCTGTTACTAATATCCGACAGAAATATCTCCCCATGGTCCTTGTAAAACCAGTACCATGTAATATACTAGCTTACATCTTCAACCACACTTTTAGAGTAGACACATGACAAGTTTCATAATATTGTTGGCATCACTCTAAAACAACATTTTAGTAAAGGCAATCCCATGGGGTCAATACAATACCATCCAGGTATGCAGCTGTCTTCTGATTTGACCAAATCCAAGGGTAGATTTTAAAGTGTCTGGAATAATGGATGGATTTCATCTTTCAAGCAGTCTTTTCTATATATTTTTTTCTGTCTGCAGATCTTTTGATAGATATTGGAAAGCAAAGAGTTTGAAATTACACTCTTTGGCAAACACTCAGAATGTAGATTATCTATACTTTTAGTTAAACATGGACTTAGACATTTTAACTGACAGTTGATCTGGTAGAGGATTTTCCATCTCTTACAAAAAAATAAATGAGGAGCCAGAGAAGAAACTATACCTGAATAAAAGATTAACTGTTGGAGAGCTCACGTCCCGGTCCAAAATTCTCAGAAAGTCTGTCCAATACATAGACAACTAAGGCCATGAACTTCTAGTCTGGAAATGTGTTCTAGCTCATGTAATGATGCTTCACTTGAAGGTAAAACTATCTTAATAAAACAATCAGTGAGGGAATGATTAATTTTGAGCTCTTCCAATAAATGTTTTTTTTAAATTTCTGCTCAATGCAAATTCCAGTAAGAATAAAAGGTTTTAGTTTTGCAAGGAAACTTAAAAGATCACTTAATCCAATATGGTATTTAGATAATGAATTTGCCTCCAAAAGATGTAAAATCACTTTCATGTGACTGTGTATCCAAAGAGTAACAAAGCTAAAGGGAAAACCCAGGCCTTTCTCCCACATTATTCATTGACTGTTCGTCAGTTTGGACAAATGGTTGAATGGCCCCAAGGATCCCAAGGAAACCCTGTGTTCACTTCCTCTTAGTCTCCTCCGTTCCATTACCATAAAAATTAGACTTAAAGGAAAGAACTTTAGTATCTCAATTAATTTGCTCCTCTTTTCTTTCAAGGCTGGTGTAATATCACATTAAAGTTAATGTGATTTTCGTGGCTTATCCTCTCATTACCTGGAGTAAACAGATCGTTGTAATCACAATATTGCTATGAAGAAATTTGATCATTTGATAAAATGCTTCATTTGGTTAACAGAAGAGGAAAAAAAAATCCCCTGACCCTCAGCCAGCTACATATTATTACAATGACATACCAAGTTGAGATGTGCAAGAGGAGAAATTATTTGATTAGCTGCTGTACTATGAGTACTTAAACCTATGGGAGCTGCCAAGTTCAAGGCACTGTGGCTGGAGCTATAAGTCTTTCTAAAGTCCTCTGGGCCACTCAGTAACTAGAGCTACCATTCTGCCATCACTGTCACTTCACATATTCAGTCTCTAAAGCTCTGTTTGTTGTTTCATTCTGCTCTATGTCTCCCCTAGGACTACCTTCATTTTAATATAAATAGAGCGTTTCATCATGCAATGGCAAAGGATCATGGAAGGTACAACTCTCAATATTACTGGACACAATGCATACAGATGTGTTCCAAAAGAGGTCCAAAAAAGCAAAAAGAACAAGACAAATTTAATAAAAGGGTATCAATATTATTTATCCAAATATAATGCAAAACATGTTTTTGTAACAGCTAAGAGTGAAAATGGAAGATAAGGCTATAAGAATTTTGCGTCTGTGGCTATTTCCAGAATAAAAGGAAGCAACTATGTAACAGATACTATAGCTCTCATTCATGTTTTTAAAAATCAAATTACCTTCATTTCCTAACTGCAATGAGGTGTCCCTTTGAGATGCCTAGTAATTGTTTAATACACTTGTATATCTTTGAATTTAGGAAACATGAAAATATTTTCTGAGAGATGTTTTGGGACATACAAAGGGTAATAGTGGGGTTGCCTTGTCCATATTGACCTTGGACGTGGGGGTAGGGGAAATAATAAATTAAGGGAAGCAGAGCAGTGTTTTTGCTTTCTAGGCTCCTTTAACTTCTGACAGTCTCCTAGGCAGTGTCCTTCTCATTATTATTCCCTCTCTGCTTCCTAGTGGCCTGGCCCTTTCCTAGTTACCACATCTAGCAATCACCAGAGGGATGCTGCCCATCACCATCTAGAAGAGGGACCTGTTACTGCCTCTGCCCTCCCCACTGCTTCTGCCTCTCTGTCTCACTGTTCTGGAAGAAGACAGTTTCTTTGATATTGATTGAAATATTTATTAGACTCACTCAACACAAACTCACTGCTTTATTTTTGTTTGTAGGACCCCTTCCTTCCCCCCAAAAAAACTCCACAAAAACTTCTAGGTTTTACAGAGCTAAGGTCTAGAGAAGATTGAAGAAAACACTTGGAAAGACAAGACTATCATACTTTAAAGCTTTCCTTTACAAAAATCTGGAATCAGTAACTCAAAAGAGGCATCTGTCTTCTACCTTAGAGGCACCCTGACATCTACCTAAAGGCTTCTTCTTTCTGTACCCAAAATTTGGGCACTCTATTTTGTTTTCTGGTTAGATAATATCAAAATATAAGTCCCAATGTGGTCCTCTCCATATCTTCCAATTGGAGTGCTGGTGTTGTGTTATTATGACTAATGGTTTCAAATGTTGACGTATCTCTGAGGCTTCTTTTAGAGGTTTGCTACAAATACAAGTTGGCTTTCAAACTGAGGCTTTTTTTTTCTTTTTACTATTTAGTATTTCTATTGTCCAAAGCACTTATAATGCAGTTATATAATTCCCATTCTCCAACACATATATATACACACACTTTAAATCCTTTATGAGTCATTGTTTTTTAAATCATGCTTTTCTTCCAGTTTTGAAAATTAAACATTTATCTCTTTTCCTTCTGTGATGACACTTTAAATCAATGAAAAAAAGTAAAATGTATCATATAGTCATATTTTCTTATATTGTACTTTAAGTTAGTCAGTGAGAAAGGCTAGGGAGAAAGTAAAATGCAGTTTGGAATTTTGTTTTTACTTTGTTTTGTTGAAATAGATACTAACAAATTCCAAAGAGGTAGGGAAAAAGACCAAGGAGATTATCATTTATTGAATTATTATTGATTATTATTTATTGAATGCCCAAACGATTCTAAAATTATTTCATTTATCATTACCTGAAAGTTACAGTAGGTAGCTGGCCCGGCATGAACAGGGCAGGAGAGGGCTCCCATTATACACACACACCAGGATTACTGGGCGACCAGGTGATGGTCTGGTGATTGTTAACTGTCTCTCTGAAGTAATAATTGGTCACAGCCAGTGCCAGAGACAGACACACTCCTAATAGATAGAAAACACCTGAAACTGATCAGCAGCTTCCCAATTAGTTCTCAGGAGTGGGGATAAGGAACACAAGGCCCCGGAAGCATGCCAACATATGAAACCCCAAGTCAAGAGGCCAAGCCGTGAAATTGGTCTCTCAAGGCACCTGCTTGGCCCTCTCCCAAGCGTACTTTCCTTCCTTTGATTACTGCTCTAAAGCTTTTTAATAAACTTTCATTCCTGCTTTAACATTTGCCTTACTCTCTCCTTCTGCCTTACGCACCTCAGTTGAATTCTTTCTTTAGAGGAGGCAAGAATTGAGGTTGCTGCAGACCTGTATGGAAAACTACCACCAGTAACATAAATACTTTCAAAGAAACTTTGATTGTGTTATGCTAGCCATGGGCCACATAACCAATAATTGGGAGAGCCAGAATTCACACCCAGGTTCTACCATTGTATAACATCTGCTTTTTCTACTATATTGCAATTACTCCCACAAGAATGAGTCATAACTCTCCTTAAACAATTTTTTAAATGAAACAAATTACTTGAGTAAAGCCTAGCATAGACTATTATCAACTGTTTACTCCATATTATATATTGTATAAGCTACCATTTCCTTCTCATCAAGAATAGATGCCTTTTACTTCAACCCCTTTTGAGGTTTCTGCTCTAAAACAGTTATCTTCTAACATAATTTATAGCATTCTTGTAAGGATTTTAATAGAAATCATCTGTGCTATATTGAAGGCCGGGTGCAGTGGCTCACACCTGTAATCCCAGCACATTGGAAGGCCAAGGCTGGCGGATCACTTGAGGCCAGGAGTTTGAAACCAGCCCGGCCAACCTGGTGAAACCCCATCTGTACTAAAAACTAAAAATATAAAAATGAGCTGGACATGGTGGCATGCACCTGTAATCCCAGGCCGAGGCAGGAGACTTGCTTGAACCTGGGAGGTGGAGGTTGTGGTGATCATTCCACTGCACTCCAGCTTGGGTGACAGAGTGAGACTCCTTATAAAAAAAAAAAAAAAGAAAAAAAATCATCTGTGCTATATTGAAAAACAAAGCCATGATATTTTCAGCTCTTTTTATCAAGAGGTAGAATTGATTTCCCCAGTCCTTCGATCTGTCTGACTTTCTGACTTGTCCACAATGTGGCACAACTGAGAAGTCTCTGAGGCCTTGACCTCAGAGGTCTTGAATTTTGAGACCACATGAAAAAAATCCAGCTAAAAGGAAGTTTCAAGGTCTCAGATACGTAGCAAGTTTATTTCAGATACTTCAGCCACAGTTGAGCTGTCAAATGATTGCTGCCACATGATTGCAGGCAAGATCAACAGAAGAACTGTCCAGCTGAGCCCTAGTAACCCATAGAATTATGGGAAATAATAAATCATTGTTATTTTAAATCACTAATTTTTACAGTGGTTTGTTATGCAGCAAAAATTAACCAATGAAATATTTGTAAATAATCGGACTTTGGTATATACTAGCAATTCAATATATATTAGTTCTGATCTTTTAAAAAAAATTGTTGTTGAATAATAAGTGGTTACTACTTATTGATTTAAAGCAACATAAATGTTTCTTCAATGTGTAGAATTCCATCAAGAGGACTCAGTAAATATAGCTAGCATCTAAATAAAGGGTTTTAACAGTAAGCCATTATTTATGACATAAATCTGATTTTATAATGTGAACATGTGTAATATATAATTTATAATAAAAGAGAACTAGTTAAAACAAAAGCAATAGGATAAAACAGTTGAAACTTTTAGAGTTACAGCAATTTTGTTTGACAAATTCAAGGTTTATATATAAAAATATGTGAATTGAGCAAATTGAAAAATAAAAAAAGATGAGATCTGTTACAACCAAAAGTAACCTATGGTAATTACTTTTTGAAATGTGAAAATATATGAAGTCCATTTCTTAAGAACTACTCCTGAAGGTGTTTCCTCAAAATAAAGGGAGGAAGAAAAGAAGAAAAGAAGGAAGAAAGGAAAGAGGAAAAGACAGAAGGAAAGATAAGCAAAGAGAGTTTAGTTGCACAATCTCATGCCATTCGAAAATGTTGTATTTTGTATCTATCTTTTTGGAAATTCATAACTTGGACAGTAAACACTGAGAAATATTTCACTGGGCAATGTATTTAATTTCATTAAAGCCAATATTTTTCAAATTTAGTTTAGCGAAGAACTTATTTTTAACATTCTCTAGAATATATACTTTTGGGCAATATTTTTAAAACTGCAGATTATAAGCCATTAGTGATTTGTGAAATCAGTTTAATAGGACGTGACTATCATTTAAAATACACTAAATAAAATGAGTTGAAATAAAAAAGAATAGAACAGATCAGGACATAACACAAATGGAAAAGATACATTTGTTTCATGAAATATTTCTTTCTGCTGTGAGTGTGTGTGTGTGTGTGTGTATGTGTGTGTGTGTGTAATGGGAAGTGATATAAAAAGTACTATGAATAACAATAAATTTTTTTATCTAATTTTTAAATAAAACTTTAAAATTATAAGTTGATCTCATGAATATATTTTTTCAAACAAAATAACATTGCCTAAGTATATATTAATAATGTTTAAAACATATAGCTTATATAATTAAAATTTTGAATTTATATTTTGAATTTATATTATTCTTTCAATAATGAAAATTAGCTGGTAATTTTAATTAAACTTTTCAATATCATATTACAACTTAATTCTTCAATCATTAACTTTGATATAACAATATGTGTTGAAAGTTAAAAATGTAAAAATCATCTGAATCTATTTTACAAATTTTGAACTTTGTTCAAAGTAACTTTATTACCCTTACCAGTAAGCCTATTATTAGTCATTTATCATTTATTGCTTAGTTATTACTACTGTTATGTACTATCTATCAGATAGTATTTACTTAGGATAAGGCAAGTATTGTCCTAAGCAATTTACGTGCATTATTTAGTTTAACACTCAACAATCCTTTGTGGTTGAGACTATTAAATCACCATTTTACTGCTTGAGGAAACTGAGGCTGAGATCACTGCCTGAAAGAGGTGAAGGTGAGAGTCAAACCCAGATATTTGTCATTAAACCCTAACGTGGAGACTAAAATCTTTGAATGTGAATCAAGTAACATCATCATTTCAAAAATTTCATTTTAATTAAGCAAAACTAATCCTTGAAACGATTATAAATGGAACTCAGACTTTTCTCATTTGATCCTATTGTTCAAACGGATCACTTTAAGTTGAATGTATTTTGGGGCTCCACAGAGAACTTCATATTAGTCTACAGATTTATAGCAAGGATCATGTTCATCAAGTCAGAAATGTTCCTAAACAACACCCACTCCCACCTCTAGTCCTACCCATATTCTCTCGCCTGTGCCCTTACCACCACAAGGTCAGGGTGGATGAGATCATGAAGAGTTTGTACAGGGAGCGAGCATTGTCAGAGAAAGTACATAAGGTGCCCTAAGATATGTTGCCAGCATAGAGAGGCAGAACCAAAGTGAAAACAAAGTACAGTCTTTGAGAAGTAAAAAGGTCAAATGGAAATTAAATTTCCAAAGGGTATAATTGAAAATGTAACATAAGGTGTGGCAAGAGTAAAGGAAATTTACACTTAAAAAGAAGTACAAATAGCTATTAAACATATGAAAGGGATTCAACCTCACTGATAACAGAAGATATTTAGATTAAAGCTACTATATGTCTACCTATCAAGTTGGCAAAATTCCAAAAGTTGGAGAAACATTCCTGGTGAGACTCTTAAGCATTGCTCATACATTTCTGGTGGAAGTATTACCTGGAAAAAAAAATGTCTACAGAGATACAACTGGGAAATATTTATCAAAATAATAATTGAATTTAATTTTTGATTCAGTTATCTCAGTTCTGGAAATGTATTGACAAGTATACTTGCACAGGTGAAAAAAGGATGTATAAGTTATTCTTCAAAGCATTTTATCTCATGGTTAAAGATTGGAAACAACCAAAGTGGCATCAATATAGAAGTTAAGTAACAATTGTCACTCTCTATAATGGAATACTTCTATTTTAAAAAGAAAAATCAGCCACTCTATAAGCTATGAGATGGAAAAATCACTAGGACATATTGTTAAAGAAAATACTTCAAAGTGGAAGAAATACTAAGGAAGAAACTAATATTTATCAAATAGAAGTCACAGTACTCTACAAAGTGCAGCTTATTATTTTTTACAAAAGTTTTCTTCAGAAATGAAAACAGAAGATGATATATTGATTAAACAACTGGATTTGCATGTATCTTTTATTCTAAGAACTATGGGTATATGGCATTTCAAGCCCTTGATAATTACTGATCTCTAATTATAGGGGTATATGCTTTAAGTATTTGACTAATAAATTTATTAGTTACACTTGTATGTTGTCAGTTCTCTCATGTTTCTGATGTGGCGTAAATTGAACTGGCAGACGAGAATTTCTTTTTTTTTAAATTTTATTATTATTATACTTTAAGTTTTAGGGTACATGTGCACAATGTGCAGGTTTGTTACATATGTATACATGTGCCATGTTGGTGTGCTGCACCCATTAACTCGTCATTTAGCATTAGGTATATCTCCTAGTGCTATCCCTCCCCCCTCCCCCCACCCCACAACACGCCCCGGTGTGTGATGTTCCCCTTCCTGTGTCCAACTGTTCTCATTGTTTAATTCCCACCTATGAGTGAGAACATGCGGTGTTTGGTTTTTTGTCCTTGTGCTAGTTTGCTGAGAATGATGGTTTCCAGCTTCATCCATGTCCCTACAAAGGACATGAACTCATCATGTTTTATGGCTGCATAGTATTACACGGTGTAAATGTGCCACATTTTCTTAATCCAGTCTATCATTGTTGGACATTTGGGTTGGTTCCAACTCTTTGCTATTGTGAATAGATCATGCTGCTATAAAGATGTGTGCATGTGTCTTTATAGCAGCATGATTTATAATCCTTTGGGTATATACCCAGTAATGGGATGGCTGGGTCAAATGGTATTTCTAGTTCTAGATCCCTGAGGAATCGCCACACTGACTTCCACAATGTTTGAACTAGTTTACAGTCCCACCAACAGTGTAAAGGTGTTCCCATTTCTCCACATCCTCTCCAGCACCTGTTGTTTCCTGACTTTTTAATGATCACCATTCTAACTGGTGTGAGATGGTATCTCACTGTGGTTTTGATTTGCATTTCTCTGATGGCCAGTGATGAGGAGCACTTTTTCATGTGTTTTTTGGCTGCATAAATGTCTTCTTTTGAGAAGTGTCTGTTCATATCCTTCACCCACTTTTTGATGGGGTTGTTTTTTTCTTGTAAATTTGTTGGAGTTCATTGTAGATTCTGGATATTAGCCCTTGTCAGATGAGTAGGTTGCAAAAATTTTCTCCCATTTTGTAGGTTGCCTGTTCACTCTGATGGTAGTTTCTTTTGCTGTGCAGAAGCTCTTTAGATTAATTAGATCCCATTTGTCAATTTTGGCTTTTGTTGCCATTGCTTTTGGTGTTTTAGACATGAAGTCCTTGCCCATGCCTATGTCCTGAATGGTATTGCCTAGGTTTTCTTCTAGGGTTTTTATGGTTTTAGGTCTGACATGTAAGTCTTTAATCCATTTTGAATTAATTTTTGTATAAGGTGTAAGGAAGGGATCCAGTTTCAGCTTTCTACATATGGCTAGCCAGTTTTCCCAGCACCATTTATTAAATAGGGAATCCTTTCCCCATTGCTTGTTTTTGTCAGGTTTGTCAAATATCAGATGGTTGTAGATATGTGGCATTATTTCGGAGGGCTCTGTTCTGTTCCATTCATCTATATCACTGTTTTGGTACCAGTACCATGCTGTTTTGGTTACTATAGACTTGTAGTATAGTTTGAAGTCAGGTAGCATGATGCCTCTGGCTTTGTTCTTTCAGCTTAGGATTGACTTGGTGATGCGGGCTCTTTTTTGGTTCCATATGAACTTTAAAGTAGTTTTTTCCAATTCTGTGAAGAAAATCATTGGTAGCTTGATGGGGATGGCATTGAATCTATAAATTACCTTGGACGGTATGGCCATTTTCATGATATTGATTCTTCCGACCCATGAGCATGGAATGTTCTTCCATTTGTTTGTATCCTCTGTTATTTCATTGAGCAGTGGTTTGTAGTTCTCCTTGAAGAGGTCCTTCACATCCCTTGTTAGTTGGATTCCTAGGTATTTTATTCTCTTTGAAGCAATTGTGAATGGGAGTTCACTCATGATTTGGCTCTCTGTTTGTCTGTAATTGGTGTGTAAGAATGCTCGTGATTTTTGCACATTGATTTTGTATCCTGAGACTTTGCTGAAGTTGCTTATCAGCTTAAGGAGATTTGGGGCTGAGACAATGGGGTTTTCTAGGTATATAATCATGTCATCTGCAAACAAGGACAATTTGACTTCCTCTTTTCCTAAATGAATACCCTTTATTTCCTTCTCCTGCCTAATTGCCCTGGCCAGAACTTCCAACACTATGTTGAATAGGAGTGGTGAGAGAGGGCATCCCTGTCTTGTGCCAGTTTTCAAAGGGAACGCTTCCAGTTTTCGCCCATTCAGTATGATATTGGCTGTGGGTTTGTCATAGATAGCTCTTATTATTTTGAGATACGTCCCATCAATACCTAATTTATTGAGAGTTTTTAGCATGAAGGGTTGTTGAATTTTGTCAAAGGCCTTTTCTGCATCTATTGAGATAATCATGTGGTTTTTGTCTTTGGTTCTGTTTATATGCTGGATTACGTTTATTGATTTGCATATGTTGAACCAGCCTTGCATCCCAGGGATGAAGCCCACTTGATCAAGGTGGATAAGCTTTTTGATGTGCTGCTGGATTCGGTTTGCCAGTATTTTATTGAGGATTTTTGCATCAATGTTCATCAAGGATATTGGTCTAAAATTCTCTTTTTCGGTTGTGTCTCTGCCAGGCTTTGGTATCAGGATGATGCTGGCCTCATAAAATGTGTTAGGGAGGATTCCCTCTTTTTCTATTGATTGGAATAATTTCAGAAGGAATGGTACCAGTTCCTTCTTGTACCTCTGGTAGAATTCGGCTGTGAATCCATCAGGTCCTGGACTCTTTTTGGTTGGTAAGCTATTGATTATTGCCACAATTTCAGATCCTGTTATTGGTCTATTCAGAGATTCAACTTCTTCCTGGTTTAGTCTTGGGAGGGTGTATGTGTTGAGGAATTTATCCATTTCTTCTAGATTTTCTAGTTTATTTGCGTAGAGGTGTTTGTAGTATTATCTGATGGTAGATTGTATTTCTGTGGGATTGGTGGTGATATCCCCTTTATCATTTTTTATTGCATCTATTTGATTCTTCTCTCTTTCTTCTTTATTAGTCTTGCTAGCGGTCTATCAATTTTGTTGATCTTTTTAAAAAACCAGCTCCCGGATTCAATTAATTTTTTGAAGGGTTTTTTGTGTTTCTATTTCCTTCAGTTCTGCTCTGATCTTAGTTATTTCTTGCGTTCTCCTAGCTTTTGAATGTGTTTGCTCTTGCTTTTCTAGTTCTTTTAATTGTGATGTTAGGGTGTCAATTTTGTATCTTTCCTGCTTTCTCCTGTGGGCATTTAGTGCTATAAATTTCCCTCTACACACTGCTTTGAATGTGTCCCAGAGATTCTGGTATGTTGTGTCTTTGTTCTCGTTGGTTTCAAAGAACATCTTTATTTCTGCCTTCATTTCGTTATGTACCCAGTAGTCACTCAGGAGCAGGTTGTTCAGTTTCCATGTAGTTGAGTGGTTTTGAGTGAGTTTCTTAATCCTGAGTTCTAGTTTGATTGCACTGTGGTCTGAGAGACAGTTTGTTATAATTTCTGTTCTTTTACATTTGCTGAGGAGTGCTTTACTTCCAACTATGTGGTCAATTTTGGAATAGGCATGGTGTGGTGTTGAAAAAAATGTATATCCTATTGATTTGGGGTGGACAGTTGTGTAGATATCTGTTAGGTCCGCTTTGTGCAGAACTGAGTTCAATTCCTGGGTATCTTTGTTAACTTTCTGTCTCGTTAATTTGTGTAATGTTGACCGTGGGGTGTTAAAGTCTCCCATTATTATTATGTGGGAGTCTAAGTCTCTCTGTAGGTCACTAAGGACTTGCTTTATGAATCTGGGTGCTCCTGTATTGGGTGCATATATATTTAGGATAGTTAGCTCTTCTTGTTGAATTGATCCCTTTACCGTTATGTAATGGCCTTCTTTGTTGATCTTTGTTGATCTTTGTTGGTTTAAAGTCTGTTTTATCAGAGACTAGGATTGCAACCCCTGCCTTTTTTTGTTTTCCATTTGCTTGGTAGATCTTCCTCCATCCCTTTATTTTTGAGCCTATGTGTGTCTCTGCAAGTGAGATGGGTTCCCTGAATACAGCACACTGATGGGTCTTGACTCTTTATCCAATTTGCCAGTCTGTGTCTTTTAATTGGAGCATTTAGCCCATTTACATTTTAAGTTAATATTGTTATGTGTGAATTTGGTCCTGTCATTATGATGTTACCTGGTTATTTTGCTCGTTCGTTGATGCAGTTTCTTTCTAGCCTTGATGGTCTTCACATTTTGGCATGTTTTTGCAGTGACTGGTACCGGTTGTTCCTTTCCATGTTTAGTGCTTCCTTCAGGAGCTCTTTTAGGGCAGGCCTGGTGGTGACAAAATCTCTCAGCATTTGCTTCTCTGTAAAGTATTTTATTTCTCCTTCACTTATGAAGTTTAGTTTGGCTGGATATGAAATTCTGGGTTGAAAATTCTTTTCTTTAGGAATTTTAAATATTGGCCCCCACTCTCTTCTGGCTTGTAGAG
This sequence comes from Symphalangus syndactylus, assembly GCF_028878055.3. Lineage (NCBI taxonomy): Eukaryota > Metazoa > Chordata > Mammalia > Primates > Hylobatidae > Symphalangus > Symphalangus syndactylus. The sequence goes on from NC_072426.2 coordinate 62,859,879, forward strand.
TTTCTGCCAAGAGATCCTCTGTTAGTCTGATGGGCTTCCCTTCATGGGTAACCTGACCTTTCTCTCTGGCTGCCCTTAACATTTTTTCCTTCATTTCAACTTTGGTGAATCTGACAATTATGTGTCTTGGAGTTGCTCTTCTCGAGGAGTATCTTTGTGGCATTCTCTGTATTTCCTGAATCTGAATGTTGGTCTGCCTTGCTAGATTGGGGAAGTTCTCCTGGATGATATCCTGCAGAGTGTTTTCCAACTTGGTTCCATTCTCCCTGTCACTTTCAGGTACAGCAATCAGACGTAGATTTGGTCTTTTCACATAGTCCCATATTTCTTGGAGGCTTTGTTCATTTCTTTTTATTCTTTTTTCTCTAAACTTCCCTTCTCACTTCATTTCATTCATTTCATCTTCCATCATTGATACCCTTTCTTCCAGTTGATTGCATTGTCTCCTGAGGCTTCTGCATTCTTCACATAGTTCTCGAGCCCATCAGCTCCTTTAAGGACTTCTCTGCATTGGTTAATCTAGTTATCTATTTGTCTAATTTTTTTTCAAAGTTTTTAACTTCTTTGCCATTGGTTTGAATTTCCTCCTGTGGCTCGGAGTAGTTTGATCATCTGAAGTCTTCTTCTCTCAACTCGTCAAAGTCATTATCCATCCAGCTTTGTTCCATTGCTGGTGAGGAGCTGCGTTCCTTTGGAGGAGGAGAGGTGCTCTGCTTTTTAGAGTTTCCAGTTTTTCTGCTCTGTTTTTTCCCCATCTTTGTAGTTTTATCTACTTTTGGTCTTTGATGGTGGTGATGTACAGATGGGTTTTTGGTGTGAGTGTCCTTTCTGTTTGTTAGTTTTCCTTCTAACAGACAGGACCCTCAGCTGCAGGTTTGTTGGAGTTTGCTAGGGGTCCACTCCAGACCCTGTTTGCCTGGGTGTCAGCAGCAGTGGCTGCACAACAGTGGTGGCTGTACAACAGTGGTGGCTGTAGAACAGCGGATCTTGGTGAACCAAAATTGCTGCTGCCTGATCGTTCCTCTGGAAGTTTCGTCTCAGAGGAGTACCCGGCCGTGTGAGGTGTCAGTCTGCCCCAACTGGGGGCTGCCTCCCAGTTAGGCTGCTCAGGTGTGAGGGACCCACCTGAGGAGGCAGTCTGCCCGTTCTTATATCTCCAGCTGCATGCTGGGAGAACCACTACTCTCTTCAACGCTGTCAGACAGGGACATTTAAGTCTGCAGAGGTTACTGCTGTCTTTTTGTTTGTCTGTGTCCTGCCGCCAGAGGTGGAGCCTACAGAGGCATGCAGGCCTCTTTGAGCTGTGGTGGGCTCCACCCAGTTTGAGCTTCCTGGCTGCTTTGTTTACCTAATGAAGCCTGGACAATGGCAGGCGCCCCTCCCCCAGCCTGGCTGCCGCCTTGCAGTTTGATCTCAGACTGCTGTGCTAGCAATCAGTGAGACTCCATGGGCATAGGACCCTCGGAGCCAGGGGCGGGATATAATCTCCTAGTGTGCCGTTTTTTAAGCCCGTTGGAAAAGCACAGTATTAGGGTGGGAGTGACCCGATTTTCCAGGTGCCGTCTGTCACCCCTTTCTTTGACTAGGAAGGGGAACTCCTGGACCCCTTGTGCTTCCTGAGTGAGGCAATGCCTCGCCCTGCTTTGGCTTGTGCACGGTGCACTGCACCCACTGTCCTGCACCCACTGTCTGGCACTCCCTAGTGAGATGAACCCGGTACCTCAGATGGAAATGCAGAAATCACCCATCTTCTGTGTCGCTCACGCTGGGAGCTGTAGACTGGAGCTGTTCCTATTCGGCCATCTTGGCTCCACTGACAGAGAATTTCTTATTCTTGTTACCAAGACCCTCCTGTATAAATTACCAGAGCAGTCTATAATTCATAATAATTTGAATATAAATGTGTTTCTGCCAGACTAGAAGTGAGATGATTAAGTTAGTTTTTATTTGAAGGATTTAGCAGTACTGAAGAAAGACTGACATCCTATCAAATTATTTTTATTATTATTATTATGGGTATGTGTATCTTTCAGAATTATTTCTGGTATTGTGGAAATAAAATAATAACTACCATTCCAAATTAAAGAGTTCCAGTTGCAAACCAAGTAAACAGCTTAATATCTTATGCTAGCGTTTCAAATTTCTATCATGATAGATATCTATTAACTTAAAGATAACAGATTTGAGGCAAATATAAGACGATGTCAATCTATTCTGCTGTAATATTTGCAATAGATAATGAATGTGTCTTTGGAATTATAAAATATCTCTCCTTTAATCATTCTTCCTTACTGCACTTTACCTTGAAAAAACAAAATTAATATATCCATCTGACTTAGAATTTTGTTTTGACACTAATTATAGTCTTGCTTATTTTATGATGATCCTACATATTGAACTTGGCAATCATGACATTTTTGCAGTGTCCTTCACTGAGTATACTATTAATACTATACCTGACATTTTATAATTTTATATTAAAGCATTATACTTACATATTGATTATAAGTAGTGTCAAATTCCAATTAGGAACTTACAAAATGTAATTATGAAGCAATGATAATGAATATCATTGTCTTCAGAAATATTTTCTGGATACAGTCAGAAAGTTTTCTTCTGTGCAGATATAATGTGAGAACTCTTTTACAAGTTTAAACTTAGACATGAAGTCAAAAGAAGCCTATAAAAACATGAGCAGTCTACCATATTCATTTTTGTCTTCTTTTGCATCATTTAAAGCTAATCCTTTGTGTCAGAGCCTTTGTACAGGAAATTTAAGAGCTGTAATAAGCTCTATGATAAACATGACAGTTCCTAAATGTCCCACTATGTATGGTGTTACCTGGTAAAATAATGTGGCTTTATGATTATTCAGATCTAGTAACATTTTATAGCAAAATTACTTTCATCAGGCTTGTTACAATTTATATGACCCTAGTTTTTTTATAGTTAGGTGAGCAGTTTTTATTTGGAATAGTGCCTGGTTCAGAGTTTGTAGTAAAAAAATGTTAACTAATAGTAATATTATTATGTCAAAATAGGATTTTTGAGTTCAGTAGGCAATACAATGAAGGAACCAAGTCAAGAAAGGCTGGAACTAAGAAGCTGGAAAGTAAGTGCACTCACTATTGGGAATCATGTGTTTGAGAAAAACTCAGCAACTTGTTAGGAAAGTCAGAAACTGAAGATATGATGTTAAGTGACAGCTGGCAGGGACCAGGAGGGTCCTGACATGGTAACAGGTGGTACAGTAACATGGTGGCAAAGAAAGCCTAGAAATAGAAAACTTGAGGAAACTACATTTTATTTGATCCATTCAATAAACATTATCTAAGCAGCCACTGTATCATAAGAAATATAGGACATAAACTATCCCAAATCTTTAGAGGGTGAGGTTGTTGCTAGAAAATTATATGAGTAAAACCACAATGATGATACTCTATAAACTGTCCAGGAACAGGGCTAAAGAAGGCAAACAGAAGCGTAATATTAGAGAGCTATGGGAATATGTGCACCCACTGTTTCTGGTTAGAGAGTATCCCAGCTCCAGAGAGGAGCTGCAAGGACAGGGAACTATCCCAACATAACTGTATAATCAGCCAGGTTCAAGACAGCCAATAAAACAGGGAAGGACAAGATAGCAAGCTAAGTGAAACAAATGGATTTAAGATGAGGTCTGGTTACAGGAATGAGAAAGAAACCCAGTTACTAAAAGGAAGAATGAGGATGGATAAGTAACACGGTTGACTTCCTACTCTTCTTTTTCAGAAGCTAAAATGGAGCCATATACAATTCTTCCTGTTAGAGGCAACTAGGACTCAAAATCTTATCATACTGTTTTGCAAAGGGGGGAAAATATAGCTGGTTCAAGAAAAGAATACCTGGCGGGATATATTTATTAAAAATATGCTGGCAAATAAATAGATATTCCCATGTCCAGGAGTTAAATATGGTTTGTGACAGTGCCCTGTGGCACAGTGCCATTCAACATTGTTATCAGTATTTAGACAATATTAGTAATGTAAACAAATATGTTCAAATTTGTCAATGACATGAAGACAGAGAAATATCTGTACAGCAGCATCAGATCTAAAAAAGATCCTCACCAACAAGATCAATGCACTTAATCTGGTGAAAAGATATTATTAAACACTGAAAAGGTGAGGTTAAAAAAAAGTGTTTAGTTTGTAAAGGTGTTTCCTACCTTTGAAAAATAAGCTGCCCAAGCATGATATGATGCAATCTTTGTTACAACATTCTAATTATAAAATAATTTAAAAACTTGCCTTCAACTTATTGTACTCATATTTTAATGGTGAATTGGGAGATATTTTTGGTTTTGTGTTATTGCTAAAGATTGAAGACTGCTTATTACTTATTAGTCTTCTCAGGAATACCTGCATGAGGCCAGCCATAATGCCTAATTTTGATGTACAGAGACTTAATGAACATACTTCCAGTAAAATATAAGCAAAAACATAAGTGTTCATGTGTTTTTGTTTTTCTTGAAATTTATTTGGATAGTTCATGTATCAACCTGGCTTTCATTCCCTCTCCTTTAAAACCATAATATTTATTTTTGTTGAAATAATTTTTTTGCTTGGTATAAAAATATACTTGAGTAAGTATTAATACAAACTATGGGTTCAGTTTTAATAAAATCTTAAGGCAAAAAAAAAAATCTTAAATCCACATGACTCACTTCAAAAGCATAGGTCAAATATCACACTACTCAAGGAAATATTTTTCCCACCATACCTTCCTTTACTCCTTAAACATTTTGACCTTCCATTAAAATTGTGCTATTAGATGTTACCTAAACAGATAACTTTTGTCTAGCCTCTGCTTAGTCCTCTTTTCTTCTCTTACTTCTTCCCTCACTTCCTATCCCATCCCCATCTCCACAATTTTATCTCCATTATTGCTTCCTTTTGTTCTTCCTTCAGGATTTTAAGACTGCAGAGTTCTGGATCCTGACTGCATGGGTGAAATCCTAAATCCACCATGTGGTGGGTGTGTGACCTTGAGGAAGTTACTTAAACTCTCTCCACCCTCAGTGTCTATATTGGTAAGTTGGTGATAATACCTTAACAGTTGTTTTGAATATTTAATGAGTAAAAATATTAAAAACATTTAAAGTTATGTCTAAAGCATACCAAGTTCACAGTGGATGTATTAATGTTATTATTGTTGTTATTTCACAAATATCTCCTTGGCTTTTCTGAGCACCTTGTTCTCCTCAAGATACCATAGACTCCCTACCCTATCTGAAACACACTTGAGTGTTTTTTTACCTATCTACCACGGATCTTGCCACAGGTGATATTCAGACATATCTTGAGATTATCAAGAAACCAAGTAAGTATAATACCCCCACTGCCCCATCCCCTCCACACCCTGTCCTATAGGATTATAAGGGGAGAAAGCATTCTCTACATCTGCCCTGAACAATAAACTTGCAAGGAAGTAGCTATAACTCACAGTTATGTATCTATTTGTGGCTCTGATTCTTTATATCACCTGTGTTAAAGTATCACAATATTTCAGCTGTTAATTGAAGCACTCTGGTGTCTTGAGTTATTTTTATAGTCAACTTGAGATGACATGTGATAGTTCAGATTAATGGAAGCTGTGAGTCAGAAATTCTGTCTCTAGTTATGGTTATAACTTTTAACATGTGCTAACATGTGATATCTGTAGATCATGTGACCTGTAGTTACTTCTAAAGTGGGTATTTGAAACACCAAACTTTTGTCAGGGTAGTAACACTTTATGCTAAATGAAAGCAACACTTTGGTCTCTCAGAATTTTTTTTTCTCCTGGCACCACATGTCTTAATAAAAAGCAGTCATTCTAATGTTTTTCAGATGTCTTCAGCAAACCCAAGAGTATTTCACTAAAATAAGCAAATATCAGGTAAAATAGATGTATCAACCTTTACAAGATTATTTGTAAAATGTTGATCATAAGTGAGAAAACAAAGAAAATTGATTTGTGGGAAAGAAAGTCCATCTACTTTTAAAGTTCTTCCAATATGTAGGGAATAGATTCCTTCAAAGACTAAGAAACATTCAGAAAGCCGATGCACAGAAAGTGTGAACTCTCTAAGAAGGCGGCCTGGAGATCCTTTTAAGTGATGTGAGCAGAGAAGCTCTTAAAATAAGGCTAATTAGCTGTTTGATGTACTTGACAGAGAAAGATGTATGCAAGCAGAGAGAAAAGACTGCAAACATAGATATCCCTGATTGCATTATTGTCCAAAACTTTAATTAATTTCTTGAGGACTATCTTTTCCATAATTTAAAATGGTTTAAAAGATGTACAACTAACAGGTTCAAAGTGTTTCTTTAGCTAATCACTTGCACTGCAGGAGGCTGAAAATTATAGAGCACATTTTATACACTCCTGAAGCCTTCCAAGAATTACTTTTACAAGCTCTGGCTTTCATTCTTCCTCTGTTTGCGTAATGGCATCGAGAAATGTGTGACTTGACTTCACTAATATGTTGTTCAAAGTCCAAATGGCCACTACTGTGCTCTTCAGGGCACAGACAGTATAACTGTCTTTGGCATGAAAATGTTCTCTTGGCTCATATGTGTTAATAGCGATAAAAATCTAACACTGGTTATGGGCTCAATGAAGAAATAAGCTTTCTATAGTTTAAAATAAAAATGAGGACTTCAGTTAGGAGTACATATTTTTGTAAAATACAGTTCATAAAGAGAAAATTTTGAATAACAGTGGTGACAGCTTTCTGAACAAAAATTATAATGGTAGTTTGTATACATGGTAGCTAATCAAAACACAAATATTAATATGTAAATAAATAGGAAGTTGTTTCCATTGATTTTAGTTATCCAAAAATAAATTATAATTTTTTCTAATTTTGCTTATTTTCTCTTAGTGAATTTTTTTCTTTTTCTGTGAAGTTTTATAAGAAAGTCATTACTTTAAAATCATTCTAGTATATTCAGGATAACAGCAAATGTAAGGGTCATTCATAGGAAAAGAAAAAAGTCTCTTAGAAACAATCAACTGAGATATATGAGGATAATCATCTGAAGGTCTTATTCTAATAGAAGCTGTAGTATCAGCTTAAAGAATTATCCAAATTTACTAAGTTTAGTTAAGTAGTCAAAATTTTTTATTAAAAACGACTTTTAATAGAGATATCCAAGATTTTTGCCAAAGTCATGAATGGTATAAATTTTATGAGCTTGTGAATTTCTACACTGTTTTTATGTATGAGCATCCATGGGAAAATTTTCTCAGTCATTCAATAAATATTTATTGGGGACTTAATAAGTATCCGTGTTATTGCAGATACAGATAAAACTTCATTAGTGGAGCTCATATGTCAATTGGGTTGGAGGGATTAATAAACAATATAAATAAGTAACTTAAATATTGTGTTAGAAGGTGATATGTTCAGCAGAGGAAATAGAGCAAGGCACATCACGTGGGGGCATCAGATGGCCCATTGGTATTCATCTGAAGGAGAATGGGAGATTTTGAGCAGAAAAGCAACAGGATCTGGCCTGCATTTTAAGATTCCCTCTAGCTGCTGTGTTGAGATTATTCTACAGTAGAGCAAGGGTGGAAATAAGGATACCGCTTGGGATGTTATTAGAGTGCTCACAGCAAGAGACCCTGGTGGCTTGGGCCACTGCACCATTGGAATGGGAGAGCGAAACAGAAACAAATGGTTACAATCCGCAGAGGCTGTGTAAGAGCAGGCATACATGTTTTTCTTCTGTGCTTTTGATCTTACTCTTTATCATATCTTTCTGAACTGGGATCCATCAGTTATCTCAGACTATCAATCTCTCCCATTCTCCTACCTCCTTTCTCAAATAGGCTCAAGCCTCTCTTATTTAAAAAATAATAATTTTCCCTCAGCTACTGTAAACGTCAGAGAAGGGGGGATATTTAAATTGAGACTTAGAGAATGAGCATGAGTTTAGCAGGCAGATAAAGAAGAGGAGGAATCTATGTGAAGGCAACCACAGGGTATAGTATGTAAAGTGACCCAGGCTGAAGAGGCAGACATTCAGAGAACTGCGAGTGGTTTCGGTCTGGTACTGCTGGAGTACCCTGGAGAGGGACAGGAGAAGTGGGCAGTTTGAGACCAGGCCACCATGTGCCATTCATAAATACTGCTTTCAAGAGTTTGGGAAACACTGAACCTTTACACCATAATATAGGGTGCCAGGGAACAGCTCAGAGTGATAGAGAAGGAGAAGCCGCTGCCCTGAGAACCTCACTTCTCATCAGAGCAGCAGAGGATGAGAACTGACTGCATCCAGGCCTAGGATGTGCAATAACAGCAGCCTCTTCTTAGAGGGCATCGTGTATAATCAGAATCTTATGAAGAGAAGAGGCCCTCCCAGCAGGGTCTACTCACTGAGAGGGAGAACTTATGTTTAGGGATTGGTCTGCCCAGAGCACATCAGGAGTGGCCCACTAGCCAGGGATGAGGATTCCCTTACAAAAATAGCCCGCGAATCCTTTTAAACACAGCAGCAAGCCAACAATATGGGTATTTCAAACATAGCTTTGGTGCCTAAATTTAAACTATAATTTTACAAAGAAGAGAGACTTGACTACTTTCAGGGGACAAGCTAATGACTGAATAAAGCAATTCTCCCTAATAAAGTGGTATTTTTAGGGTACCCTAGGCCCTAACACAAGGGGATTTTTAAGGGGCCCCACTGAAGAAAGATAGATGATAGATGATAGATGATAGATAGATAGATAGATAGATGATAGATAGATAGATAGATAGATAGATAGATAGATAGATAGATAGATGAAAGATAGATAGATAGAGATATAAGAGAAGATATTGGGAAATTCTAAAAAGAGAGATAATATAACTAGATTTGTCTTTGAGAAAGATTCTGGAAGAAGGGTGTAGGGTGGATTAGATGGCAGGAAGTCAGTTATATTGAGACCAATGAGGAGGCTATTGCAACACTTTAGATAAAAGTGATAGAGACTTAAAAATGCAACTGGTCAACTCATGCACATACATCAGTATAGTATAAATGTGTTGGTCTTAAGGAAGGAGACATTTGGAAATACATTTTGGAGAGGAAAACATAATGAGAAATCCTGGTAGCATTAAACCTCCTTAATAGTGAGTGGCTGAGTACATTAAAGTAGCAATTTATTTGATGGGCAATTGATATCTGGCAGGCTAGTGACAGCCTCGTTGCCAAGAGAGCACAGTTACAGTCTCAGCCCGTGACTTTAAAAACTTCACTGGGGGAAAAATTACAGTCAGACGAGCAGCACCAGGGCATGGCCTACGGCACAATATGCCGATAACTAAGTCCCGGGGAAAACTGATTTGTGGCTTCTGATCACATGCACTGAGAGCCTCCGCTATTGACTAGTTGTGGTTCATCGGGATGTAGATCTATCTTGGCTAACAAGAAAGCACTGGAGGTCTTCATTTAGCCACTGAGCCCTGTCTCCAGGGACTGTGTGCAGCTGTCTTTACCTTCCTACCAATCAACACATCAAAAGCTGCAGAATATATTTTCACTTTCAAAAAATGCAAACTGCAAGAGAGATAAAGTTGCCAAACTCGACTTGAAAAAGGGTGAATGATTACAGCGCAGCTCCAGATATAAAGAATAAATCATGTGTGCCCAGCCAGAATTTTCTTATATGTGTCAACAAGAAAGATAACTGAGTTTGTATCCACAAGGCATCCACACCATATTAATTTGACTAGAAAGGATTAAAACAATTTACACTGGATTTCTTAGTTGAATAATTCTAAGCAGCACCTCAGGATTTCTCACTGAAGATAACTCATTATAATGAAATTATTAGAATATCCATCTTAGTAACTCTCAAATAATTACTCTGCATAGGTTTTTCACTCAATCCGTATAGATAAGGCAAGAATACATTATATTTTTCATTTAATTTCAATATTTTTTTTTCTATGGGAGTTTGGGACTCCATTTGAAATAAATTTGAATCTTAAATGTTTTCTCAAATTATCAGTTCTTTTGACATTGATTCTAACATCATCAAGACCTTTTCTCCCAGTTGTTTTCCAGGAAGACTTATTCACAAAAGGTCATTGCTGTTTCTTTGCTTTCAAAGATCATTTAGTTTCAGCACTCTTGATTTGGGATGTGTGCAGGTGCATGAAAAAAACAGGTTACCCTTTGGTAAGCTCTATTTAATTCTCTAAAATGAGTAAAAGGTCATGCTGGGGAGCTAGTCTCCTTATGCATTCTAAGTAAAAGCCAGTGCTTTAGCTTTAAATTCCAGGTGGCCCAGTAAGGATTGGAATGCGTGGTTTGGACTGCTTCCTTTTCAGTTACTTCTTAGGAGAGATGCCACTTTGATTTACTGGACTAACTGAAACTGGCTCCTTCAGGGCTGTTAGCAGGACAGGTGCTGGATTGTCACATCAGTATACACATTTCTAGGTGCTGTCAGTTCCCTTTGGGGAGTTCCACATGGGAGGAGTTCTATTTTGGCCCAAAGCTCCCTGTCTTAGATGCATCTCTGCACAGCATTTCTTCCCATCTCCATGGAAAGATTAATATCAGCTCGCCATTTCACATATTGCTGAATTGATAGCACAAGATAATTGGTGATGTCATGATATACACAAAATATTCTTTCATTGTCCCCCACATTTTAAAAAATAAACATTAAAATTAATTTTATTAACTATGGTTGTATGATGCAGAAACAATTTTTAAAATTTACATTAAAAGTCACATACAGATTCAACATACATATTTCAGACTTGAACTTTAATTCTAAATGTTTGTTAATTTCCTTGTACATATTTTCATATTTCAACATAAGCTCCAGCTCTCATTTCAACATTTTTATTAAGAAAATCAATGTTAATAGTTTTCAAGCCCATTCATTCCACAGAAGTTCCAAAAAACTTTAAAGAATGTCTGTTTCCACCTGAAGGACCAGACAACACATAAACGAAACTTGCAAGACATGCCATTTTACATACCTTTGTAACATCCGGATTAGACTATGACAGTGCCTACCTCCTGGGGCAATTCTTGAAGACCACCCAGGAAACTCAGCCACTGCAGAATGCAGCCACAGTCTGTTGACTTAAGAATGGGGAACACTGCAATTGTGTCTACACTGTAACGGCAATTTGTTTATTTAGAATACAATGAAAAATCTTAAAGATGAAATTTAAATAGTTGTCTTCTCTAGAATGTAGCTCAATTGAAGGAACACTTTCACATTCTCTCCTTCATTCCACTGTGTGGACTGTAAAGCAGGATGGTCCGCTGTCGTGTACATTTACACAGCAGCTCAAGAGCTTCAACAAGGGTCTCATTTAATTTAAAGCAATATTTAAATAAAAATAAAACGCCTGTTGTTAAACGTAACCACAATTGTCTAAATAAGCACATTAAATTTATTTATTTGTAAGTTTAAATAAATAAATATTTAAAGCTTACTAGGATGCGTGATAGGGGTTTCTAAGGGCCATCTGGATGTTTTATGTGTAGCTTAGCTAAGGACAAAGGTCAGAGGGTTTGAATAGAAAGTAAACTTTTACTTACATTTCTCTAATAAACAGATTGTAAGTTTTTAGTATACTGATCTTCATTCTCCTCTCTAACACATTACCTCCTCTGCGCAATAGTAGTTAGGGACTAGTTTCTGAACTGGAAAACAGGAATATGGTATCTTTTAATTTGTTATGTCAATTTAAGATTCCCTCACCACCACCACATGTTTAATAAAGATCTCAGAGCTGTGTCTACAATAAATGGATCTTCAGAATCTGTCCTTCAATGTCAGGTATCAATATGCTTGTGCAATTATTTTTCCAGCTCCAACAAAAAGGACACCCAAGGTCAGCATTTCTCATTTATATGGGGATAGATTTAGCTGAAAATGAATTTAGAAGTAGAGGCTTCATCTTATTCATGTGGTAGAAAAATAATGTATTTCATTTTTCTAAAGTGAATCAACCTAATTTTTAAAATGAATCATAGTCCTTTGAGATATTTTTAGTGTAAAATGTGTGTAATGGTTTAGAGACAGGTGTTCTGTTTTGGAGGGGCTAGATTTGGCTGTGAAGTGTTGGAAAAAAGATTTGTCTTATTTATGTAAGAGGCTGGTGAGAAAATAAGTCTCTTTGACGAATGGGCCTATGAGTCCCATCTCAAATCAACAATGAGTTTTGTTCTTATAGATAAAAAGTTGAAACCAAGACCAGATAGAGTTAATTTTATTGATGACAATAGCAGGGTTACTATTGTTCTATTTTCACCAGGCAACTTATACACAATTAGAGTAAAATTGTTTGTAGAAACAATACATTAACACTATTCTTTGGAATTTAAGGAAATAATTATATAAGGAATTTCAAGGTTATTGATATATGAAAATATTAATATATACAGAAAATGAACTATGCCTTTTTCCTTCACTTGGAGATGTTAAAACATCCTATAACATAATTAGTTAATCCTTCTTTAAAACATATGGTGCTACAGTGCTCTCTCAATCAGGTGGACGTATATTACTCAAACTAGAACCACTTGAGAGGGAGACTAAGAGCTATGAGTTCCTGAACAAGTTAAGCCAGCATTGCCCCAGGGAAACAAATAATCAGTCGATCTACAAATAACTAGACACCTCCAAAAATATCTCTTTCCTATAGTAAATAATTTATTTCATTTTTATATTAAACTTAGAAATAGAAATGATTACCCAATATGTCACTCTAATGCAACCAACAATCTTCAAATAAACAAAACAAATTCCCAGATTATTTTTTTAATTTATTTTTTAGAGACAGGGTCTCTCTATGTTGCCCAGGTTGGTTTCAAACTCCTGGGCTCAAGCAATCCTCCTGCCCCGGCCTTCCAAAGTGCTAGGATTACAGGCGTGAGCCACAACGTCCAGCCTACAAATTCCCAAAATTGTTTTCTAATATTTTTTGCAAGTCATCACCAATAAATATATTGATTCAGGAAGCCTGTGCATTTTTTTTAGTTGAATCCAATTTTTATGGTTTAGAATACATATTTTTCAATTTAAAGTATAATTCAGAAATAGTGTCATTGGTTCAAATTGTTTCAGAAATTATAAATAAAATTATGAAATAAAGGCAATATCCATTCCTACTTTTAGCCAATAATAAAGGCCATTTTCAAGTCATTCAAGACTGTGTTGCACATAATAACTTGAGATAATATGTGTGTGCCTGTGTGCTGTCTGTGTTTGTGGAGGGTGGGGACATGCAAGGGAAGGGAGACTATTCACTCAGATGTTCTTTGAGTATATTTCAAAGGCAAATGCAGTAAATCATCTGCTTTATTGTTTATTTGGGGTATCGGTACTAATTTATTTATTACACAATTTACATATATGTAAATAACCTGATATAACAGAAGGAGCTTGAGTTTTGAACTAAGATGGAACTGAATTTGCATCCCAGTACAATCACTTATTTTTATGACTTAAAATTGCTAAAACTTTAGTTCTCATTTTTCTAGTTTGTAAAATGAGGCCTATGATTCCTGCTATGGAGGGTTGTTTTGAAGATTGGTGACACTGAGCCAGTGCCTGACTCACAGTAGGCATTTATTAAGTAGTTACGTTGTGTTACTCAATTTTTGAAACATAATAAAATAAAATATACTATGCTAAACAAAATTTAACTTTACTCAAATGATTCAGAAACATTTCAGAGTCTTATAATATTTTGGAAAGTATTGTTATAACCATTCACTTTTAATACACTATAGTTTTCAGTTCTAGCTTGAAAATATGATTTGAAAAGAGAATGCTAGAAAGGTCTTATTTCACTAACAGTTATGGATAATTCTGTATTGAGAACAAATAACAAATGGAAGAGTGAGTTTCATTAAAAAATCCAGGCCTTTCTCCTTAGTTTCCTGGTAGATAAAACTGAACTGGAAATCAGTAGAAATTGGTTACAATCATTTGTATAACCTTGGGCAAATTAAAAATATTTTCTGAGTCTTATTTCCCACATATATAAAATGAAGCCTTTAAATAGTCAATCTTTTAGGCCCTTTTTATCAATAAACTTGATTGTTTTTATTACTTTTATTTTCAAGAAACAAATCAGAATAAATTTCAAAACTATTATTTTCTAAGTCTTCAAAAGACAACTATTTCTGCCACTTGCTGGGAGCAACAGGGAAATAACCAACAGCTTGAAATACAACTGATAAAAGGATATTCATTTACCTTCTGCATTTTTTTCTATGAAATCATGATGGGAGGGTTAGAATTTAGGGCAGAAACATGAGCAATGTATAGCGAGTTGGCAAGAAAGAAAAAAGAAAGAATGAGAGAAAGAGAAAAGGAGAGAAAAAGAAAGAGAAAGAAAAGAAAGGAAAAAGAAGGAAAGAAAAGAAAGAAAGAAAGAAGGAGAGAAAGAAAGAAAGAGAAAAACAAAGGGAGAGAGAGAAAAGAAAGGAAGAAAAGAAACCAGGTCAGTCAAAATGTCTCAGACTAATACTTCTTGATAGAAGACTTATCTCTCACCTTCTTGCTCAAAAAATTTAAGGGTCGTTGGTACAACATTTTCCACATGTGCTGCATTCCGCCCCTGCTAAAATCCTGCCTTTCGTGTTGAATTCAAAACTCTTCAGGAAATGATCCAGGGTGTAAAAGGGAGATAGTCTTCGATTTTGCCCTCATTTCCTGCAGAAAGCATTCAGAAGTTTGTTAGGGAAAATATATATATATATATGTATATATGTATATATGTATCTGTATATATGTATGTGTATGTGTGTATATATATGTATATATATGTGTGTATATATATATGTATATATATAAAAAACATTCTACTTTAAAAAAGAAAATACAGGTTTCAAAAAAACCCTATTCAATCACAAACACATTGCAGTCAGTAGCTGTGCTTCAGACTGCAAATCATAGTGAAAGCCAGCTTCTATCTGTCTATGTAACCCATAAAATGCCATTTTAACTCAATGTTGTTAGCAGCATTCTATTCCAGATTTGAAAGGATTTCCCTATTATTTTCTACCCAAAAGATTAAGTATTAAATAATGACCCCCAAAATAGATACTGCCTTGTTTGTTAAGGAGACCTGTCTTACACTTTCCTAACATTATAGCCAGATTTCACGGTCACAGGAAAACAAAACACACATAATGGAGTGGTTATTAATTCAATAAATCCAGCAGCTCTCGTGCTCTGGGCAAAAGGCAAAGTTAAAAGCAGCTGTTCATTGACGACATATGGGACATGGTCAGGGTGAGGTAGCTGCTTTAGCACATCATCCACCACTTTTAAGGCTGACTGCACTCAATTTCTTAGACAATCTACACACCGTTTTCAGTTCTGTACCTCCATAATTTATCACAACAATACCTCAAGCACACAGATTGGAGGGGTAAAATGAAAGCAATTTACAGTAAGTATCAAGATGAAAGTAGCTGGGTGGATGGAGAAGACCTACTATGTAAATCATATCCACAACTTCAAGGAATGTTGACATAATATTCTGGAATTAATTTTTTCCAGCATTCCTTTGTAGGTCACACAAAGGTAAATCTAGTTTCTCCTCCCTACCTCTTATATCTGGAGTTGTTTATCAATATGTTGAAGAGGAAATTGATTTTACCTCTCCCTTCAACAGGGACAATAAGAACCTTATGTATGAAAGTTACCAATAACAATGAAAGAAATCAGTAGAGACATTAGCGTGCAATCTTTATATATGTCGCCTAGTTAAAGGTCATAGGAAGACAGCAATAAAAAAGGCAGAGGCACAGACAAATAAGGGATAGCAATCTATTTGAAATAGTAGTCTCAATTATCATAGCCTAATCTCATTCTGTCTGCCCTTAAAATATGTCTGTAAAATCTTCCTCAGATTCACATCAGTAAACTACATTTATGATGTTTAAACATCTTACTATAGAGCTTTAGGACATGAAAATTGTACATTGTTATATAATGTGTATTTCATGCGGGAGTCTGTTTTAATACTCTAATGAGAATAGTATGCTGATATCTTCATCAAAAACTAGACAATCAATTATTTTAACACCCCCTCTACCCTTCCTTCTATTTCTTTCTCTCTTAATGTTCTCAGGGTTGGTTGAAGCAGGACAAGGAAGAGCAGTTATAAGGTAGTGAGAGATATTGCAAGAAAGCCAATGTCTCAGGACAAAAGGTAACAAGCAAAAACCGGGACATGTAAGAACATTCTAGGCATCTGTAGAAATTCTCTGAAGGCATTTTGATTTCCTGAAGGCATGCAAGACCCAGGATCAAGCCCTGGAATATACATAGTAAAGAAAAAGTAGATCCTCAAAACTAAAAAAAACTTGCCAACATATTCATTTAGACTTTTCTTGTGCTGTAAATTAAATAAATAAAATACATAATTCTGTAGTTTTTTTGTCTGAATATAAAAGTAAATTGTTTATAGACAATTTGAAAAATACAAAATCCAAGAATCCCTCTTGATCCTAAGAGTTAAAGATAACCTTGATCTCTAGCTCTATTTCTGGCATCTATTGTTTATTGTGTGAATTACATGTTCACATCTTTCCTCTCTTGATTCATCTTTTGAATGTAAATGTGTAAGAAATCTCTTTATATTAATGATGTTAAATCTTTGTATATTATATAATTATAAATATTTAGTTTTCCCATTTGTATTATCACTGTTTATGCTAAGTGCTTAACGAACATTATTTTGTTTATTATTCACAAAAAGCCTTATGTGGTAGTTGCTGTATTATTATAATAACAATGATAATAGTTGTTACTATTATCGCTATGACTATTTTACAGCTAAGGAAATTGAGCATTTTGGGTTAAGTACCTTGCCCAAGGTCATACCTAATAAATGGCAGAGTGGTTTTTTAAACCCGGATGTGCCTATCTCAAAATCAGTGCTCTTGGCCACTGGGTATATTATCATTGCAGGTGTTTTTAATTTTCATGTATTTAATCTATCAATCTTATAGATTGTTTTTTTCCTTTCACTTTTATGCCTAGAAAGACCTTCCTCACCCTGTGATCCAAAACAAAGTCATGTCCATTTTTCTCCTACTTAAAAAAATTTCTTCTTCACCTTTACTTCTATATCAACTTGCAATTTATTTTATGTTATAAGACTGTTTCTTTTTCTCACTATGCTTTTAATCGATTAATCTAGGATCATTTATCTAAAAATCCATCTTTTCATTGGTGCTTGGAAATGATGATTTATTAATGTTAGTGACTTTACATGTTTTGGCGTCACTTTTTAATTAATTGATAAGATACAATAGAGAAAGTCATCCATTCATCTATTTTTAAAAGGCTTTGCCTATAATGCACCTATTTATTTTTCTATATAAACTTCATAAATATTTGTAAAATGTTAGAAAAACGCTAGAGATTTGGAAAGAAATTTACATTAGGTTTATAAATTAATTCCAAGAACAATATCATTCCCATGACCAAATGTTGACCTTAATGACATGGCAACTCAGAACTCAGTTATTTTTCCTTGTTTATTTTATATGGTTTTGGTGTGAATCTTTAAATCTGTTAAAAAGCTAAATAAATTATATTTTCTATTCCACTTTGTTTATTGCTCAAATCAAAGAATTTATGCATCTAGGCAGAACTTATTTCTCCTAATATATGCCTTTTTCCACAAAAATCACATTGTTTTGTATGCATTGAATAATTTTATATTTTAATATATATTTTAACATTTTTTCAAGTATGTCAATAGGAGGTCATATTTTAAAAGTAACTGAATTTTCTCTTGTAAGTGAACATTATAATCACTTATTTATTCACTCAAGTTGTTATTAGAAATGCTCTATGTCTCAGTGAAAAGATGGAATCATTTTAATACCTAACATTAATTGAGTTTGAGATGTGTGCCAGACATTGTTCTAAGAGTTTTACTCATCTAGTATACTGAATACACTGGTTATCTAAGTACATATTATTGTTACCCTAATTTACATATAAGTGATTTCTTTGCTTGCCCATGCTCATATGGCTAGTAGGTGTAGGGCTACAATTTTAACTCATGCACTGTGATGTTAGAACCTGTGCTTTTAACTTCTATGTTGTCCCTGCCATCTGGAGCTTCATAATCCAGTGGAAAGGACAAGAATGCTAAGCCACATTTCCAACTGAGTGAAAAGTACCAGCTATGATAGCTTATGATACACACATAAAGGAAGTGTAAAACTACCTGGGGAAGTTCAGAATGACTTGATGGATGAAGTAAATATGAATGGAGTTTTGAAGGATGAGTAAAAGATCACTAGGTACATGAGAGAAAAAATAATAATGTTTTGGGCAGAGCAAACGGTGTGTGTAAGGATAGGAGGTAAAAAAGAGCACAGCTCATGTGGGTATAAACATGAGGCAGAGCACTTGTGGGAGGGCAGCAAGAGATGAATCTGGAAACTTAGACAGCAAAGTTTTCCAAATATCATTTTGACTTCCCTTAGCAATTTTGCTTAGATGTGAGAAAGGTCTGAACGCATAGTCATTTTGTCACCCCGTTGAACATCCTGTATATTTATCATTACTTAACTACTATATGTTATTTCTCTAGAAATAATTATATCTGTAAAGAGGCAGTGGCAAAGTGATCAATTGGAGAAAAGATTGAGTACTATCTCTGAATCCTTCATTGTCTTCATTTTGATGATTCTGTCATTGTCAAGATAGTTCAAATAACAACACTGCTCACCAAGAACATTCACATATATCACATAATTTCATTATCCCAATAGTCCTAGGAGGAAAGAATCATAAACAGGCATCTCTATTTCACCAATGAGAAAACTGAGACTTGAAAATGACTTACCCAAAACTAGAAAGTTACCTAAATTAGACCGGAACACAGGTTTGCCTGTAAAATATATCAGCAGTCTGTGTGCCATATAACACTAACTCTTAGGCAGATATCAAGGAAAATTACAAGCAAAGAAAATACAGCTTACATTAGTTGGCCATCATATTTACTCAGGACTTAGTGCCACAGTGAACTCAGAAGCTGTAAGCACAGTAGGGAAAACCAATACTCTCTGAAAAGTCCTAGAAGTATTTGTTGACTGTTGAATTGAAGTTTCAGGACTTTTAATTAATATGTCTCTTATTTCCAGAAGTTTGGCATTCTACATTTCAATCTACATAGATTCTATAGATTTGATCTAAGTAAAACCATACTGAACCTCTAGCTAAGTTTATTCCCTGATTAGGAGATACAGAAAGAAACTTGCATTTACATTTTTAGCAATTCCTCCCTAAAACTGAGCATTTAAATACTTTTCAATTTTCTACTGCCTTTCAGAAATACCTCTACCATCTTACATATTGAATCAAGGTAAATATTTGAAATATTGTCTAAAATACATCCTAAGTAAATTACCTTATATATAATGTAAAGGCTTGAGAAAAAAGTTAAATTTATTTGCTGAATATCTCATAAGTTATTATATGTGTCTAAATCTTATCCTACGGAAAAACTTATATTCCACTATAATTTTACAGAAAAAAAGAAATTAATATATTCCTTACTGAAAGTTTTAGTTTATTAATAAGGTCTACCACTCAATAAGTTGACTAAGGTGATTTTTTTTTGCAGATAGTGGGTGTGGGGATGGGGGTTGGCAGAGGAAAGAAGTTGTTAAATACCAGGCTATGAGTATATGAACAACAGTTACATTAACTAACATGTAATACTTATCGGAAGCCAGATTTCATTCTAAGTGCTTTACATCAGTCATTTCATCATTAATGACACAATGTGGTAGTTATTGCCATTTTACATCTCTGGAGAGAAAGAAGCCCAGAGGTTAAGTGATTGCTGAAGGTCTTTGTCAGCTGATCCACGATGGAGCTGTGATACAAACTCTCCATTTGTGTCCGGAATTGGTAGGTTCTTGGTCTCACTGACTTCAAGAATGAAGCCGCGGACCCTCGCAGTGAGTGTGACAGCTCTTAAGGTTGCGTGTCTGGAGTTTGTTCCTTCTGATGTTCGGATGTGTTCGGAGTTTCTTCCTTCTAGTGGGTTCGTGGTCTCGCTGGCTCAGGAGTGAAGCCGCAGACCTTCGCGGTGAGTGTTACAGCTCACAAAAGCAGTGTGGACCCAAAGAGTGAGCAGTAGCAAGATTCATTGCAAAGAGCGAAAGAACAAACCATCCACAGTCTGGAAGGGTACCCGAGCGGGTTGCCGCTGCTGGCTCTGGCAGCCTGCTTTTATTCTCTTATCTGCCCCCCCACCCCCACATCCTGCTGATTGGTAGAGCCCAGTGGTCTGTTTTGACAGGGCGCTGATTGGTGCGTTTACCATCCCTGAGCTAGACATAAAGGTTCTCCACGTCCCCATCAAATCAGTTAGATACAGAGTATGGACACAAAGGTTCTCCAAGGCCCCACCAGAGCAACCAGATACAGTGTCGATTGGTGCACTCACAAACCTGGAGCTAGACACAGGGTGCTGACTGGTGTGTTCACAAACCTTGAGCTAGATACAGAGTGCCAGTTGGTGTATTTACAATCCTTGAGCTAGACATAAAGGTTCTCCACATCTCCATCAGACTCAGGAACCCAGCTGGCTTCACTCAGTGAATCCCGCACCCGGGCTGCAGGTGGAGCTGCCTGCCAGTCCCGCGCCGTGCGCCCTTCCTCCTCAGCCCTTGGGCGGTCGATGGGACTGGGCGCCATGGAGCAGGGGGTGGCGCTCGTCGGCGAGGCTCCGGCCGCACAGGAGCCCATGGAGGGGGTGGGAGGCTCAGGCATGGCGGGCTGCAGGTCCGGAGCCCTGCCCCGTGGGAAGGCAGCTAAGGCCCGGTGAGAAACCGAGCGCAGCGCTGGTTGGCTGGCACTGCTGGGGGACCCAGTACACCCTCCGTAGCCGCTGGCCAGAGTGCCAAGCCCCTCACTGCCCGGGGCCGGCAGGGCCGGCCGGCTGCTCCAAGTGCGGGGCCCACCGAGCCCACGCCCACCCGGAACTCCAGCTGGCCCGCAAGCGCGGCGCGCAGCCCCGGTTCCCGCTGGCGCCTCTCCCTCCACACCTCCCCGCCGAGCCCACGCCCACCCGGAACTCCAGCTGGCCCGCAAGCGCGGCGCGCAGCCCCGGTTCCCGCTGGCGCCTCTCCCTCCACACCTCCCCGCAAGCCGAGGGAGCCGGCTCCCGCCTTGGCCAGCCCAGAAAGGGGCTCACACAGCGGTGGGCTGAAGGGCTCCTCAAGTGCCACCAAAGTGGGAGCCCAGGCAAAGGAGGTGCGGAGAGCGAGCGAGGGCTGTGAGGACTGCCAACACGCTGTCACCTCTCACATTGACACTCTACCCTGCTTTCAGGTGAGTAATGAATGATATGAATACTAAAGTGAAATTTAAAATGCTATTTTGTAAAATCTTAGAATATTGTATGAGTCTGTGTTTGTGTTACAATAAAGAAATACCTGAGGCTGGGTAACTTATAAAGAAAAGAGGTTTAATTGGCTCATGGTTCTGCAGCCTATACACAAAGTACAGTGCCAACATCTGCTTCTGTTAAGGGCCTCGGGAAGCTTACATTCATGGCGGAAAGCAAAGGGAAGCCAGCAAATCACGTGGCAAGAAAGGGAGCCAGAGAGAGTGGGGCAGGTGCCACACGCTTTTAAACAACCAAATCTCATGTGAATTCACTCATCACCAAGGGGATGGTGCTAAGCCATTAATGAACGATCCCCACCATGATCCAAACAGCTCCCACCCAGCCCCACCTCCAAAACTGAGGATTATCTCTCAACATAAGATTTGGAGAGAACAAACATTCAAACCATATCAAACATCTTCTGAGGCTAGATAATCTATTAAAAAGTTCTGCCTATGGACATTACAAAGGCTAATTCATGAACTAGGCCAAAACAATAATACTGGGGCCACTTAAAGAAAAATATCCTATTACACGGAAACAATGTTTTAACCACTCACCTCATTACTAACCAGAGT
Organism: Symphalangus syndactylus; assembly: GCF_028878055.3. NCBI lineage: Eukaryota > Metazoa > Chordata > Mammalia > Primates > Hylobatidae > Symphalangus > Symphalangus syndactylus. The sequence goes on from NC_072426.2 coordinate 62,881,881, forward strand.
AAATTGTCCATTACAAAATTGGATCTGTCAAGGTTGCTCTATTGCTGAAAGGAATTATGATAAACAACAGGATTTTATTTAAATTACTACTGGTGAGGTGAATTTTCTAGACAGGATGCAGGGTATTTAAAATTAATTTCATGTCATGGTTTAGTTCCTAATGAATTTGCTCTTTTGAAAGTCTGATGACAAAGATCACATCTATCTAATATCATTGGGAGTATTAGTCATTGAATTAGTTCATTAAGAATATTACAAAAGTAATTTTAATTTTATTATTATTCTCTCAGTGTGTGAATGATTTTTTTTAAATTTTTCATAAGCTCCTCCCCACCTTTATGGTGAGGCTTTGTGTCTCCACCAAAATCTCATCTTCAATTATAATCCTCATTATCCCCACATGTCAAGGGAGAGACCAGGTGGAGGTAACTGAATCATGGGGGCAATCTCCCATATACTGTTCTCATGATAGTGAGTGAGTTCTCATGAGATCTGATGCTTTTATAAGGGGCTCTGCCCCTTTCACTTGACACATCTCCTTCCTGCTGTCTTGTGATGAAGGTGCCTTGCTTCCCCTTTGCCTTCTGCCATGATTGTAAGTTTCCAGAGGCCTCCCTAGCCATGCTGAACTGTGTGAGTCAATTAAGCCTCGTTCCTTTATAAATTATCCAGTCGCAGGCAGTTATTCATAGCAATATGAAAACAGACTAATACACCACCATTTAAAAATGTTTTGGGTTAAGAATAAATGAGACCTTCCAACATAAAACATCATCATATGTATTTTTTAGCTGAATATTTAATAAGATAAGGCTATTTTAAAAAACAAATACCTGTAGTGGCATCTTATCAGTGTTATCAACTCAGGTTGTACTTTTCTTGACACAGGATCAAGCTTATACTTGTAAGAAAATTACATTTAATGACACAAAAAATGCACAGCATGTGTGCTCTTTGCTTGTGTGGTAGTATGCGGAGCTAATAAAAGAAACTTAAGTACATAGGTTGGGACTTAGCTTTCAAAGCTGAGGCAGTATTTTAGCCAAAGAGGAATGGGCCATCTACAAATAGGCTTTGGTTAAAATCAGGGTGTTTGGTGCCATTAGTCATGTTTACAAATCATTCATGGAGGTAAAAAAAAAAAAATCATTAAACCACATTTACTCATAAGACACTGTAACTCTGTTGTTCTATAGGAAAGTCTAAAGGAACTTTAATACTCAGTATTTAAGCAAAAAATATTTTGAGTGTCTATTATATGCTAAGTTCTATATGTGATGCTAAAGATTATAAAATGTGATGTCCAGTAAGACATTTAAAGTAGAACCTATGAAGAAACTGAAGCTATGACTTATGGAGAAAGTGGAATGGGAGAATGAAAAGAAGAGGAAGGTATGAAATATGATCTAACCTCACTGACTCTTTTTTTCATGCTTTTGTGTGATTATTCACAAATATATGGCAAAGGTGAAAGAAGGTGTATATCCATTTACCTACCACCTATATTTTAATATTAACAACTCAGTAATCTTAGGGGTCTTGGTTGTTAGAGACTGGGTCACACTTTTTTTTTGTTTCTTCATAGGTTGAGCAATTTGGGTTGTATTCCAGACATTGTAAAAGTTAAGTTATGAAATCTATAAATTTTATTATAGTCCTTCAAAGAGCATTGATGTTTTTCTTTTAGCAAGCAATTAATTTGATTGGATTCCAACTTCAAATTCCATCCCAGGCGGCAGCTCCAATCTCATTTAAGTTCAGACTTTACTTTTAAAATTTTATTTTAAATTTAAGGGTACTTATTTTTACATGGGTATTATAAGCATAATAGTGGAGGTTGAGCATGTTGTGTACCCATCACCCAAATATTGAACATTGTAATTTTCCAACGCCCCCTAACACCACATTTGGAGTCCCCAGAGTCTATGCTCTCCATCTTAATGTCCATGTGTACTATTTCTTTAACTCCCACTGATAAGTGAGAACATGTGATGGTTTATTTTCTGCTTCTGTGTTAGTTCACTTAAGATAGACTATCTCCATCCATGTTGCTGCAAAGGATAGAATTTCATTCTTTTTTATAGTATAGTATAGTATACACAGTATTTTATAGTATATATAGCATAGCTCCATAGGATTCAGTGGTGTGTGTGTGTGTGTGTGTATATACACATATATATGTGTATGTATGTATATATATGCATATACAC